>NC_069500.1:984018411-984175911 GCF_027579735.1 Bombina bombina | reverse complement strand
CTGATTGGCTAAACTGCAAGTCTGTCAAAAGAACTGAAATAAAGGGGCAGTTTGCAGAGGCTTAGATGCAAGATAATCACAGAGGTTAAAAGTATATTAATATAACTGTGTTGGTTATGCAAAACTGGGGAATGGGTAATCAGGGGATTATCTATCTTTTAAACAATAAAAATGCTGGTGTAGACTGTCCCTTAGACTGGTGTAGACTGTCCCTTTAATATACTTTTAACCTCTGTGATTAACTTGTACCTAAGCCTCTTTTGACAGCCCTCTCACATGGAACAGCATGGAACATGGAACAGCCAATAGAATGCGAGGTCAATCCTATTGGCTGATTGGATCAGCCAATTGTATTGAACTTCAATCCGATTGGCTGATTGCATCAGCCAATAGGATTTTTCCTACCTTAATTCCTATTGGCTGATAGAATTCTATCAGCCAATCGGAATTGAAGGGACGCCATCTTGGATGACGTCATTTAAAGGAACCTTCATTCGTTGGTTAGTCGTCGGCCAGGAGGGATGCTCCACGTCGGATGTCTTCAAGATGGAGCCACTCCTCGTCGGAGGGAAGAAGATAGAAGATGCCGCTTGGATGAAGACTTAAGGGGGATTGGGTGGGTTTTAGAGTAAGGTTGGGTGTGTGGGTGGTGGGTTTTAATGTTGGGGGGGTTGTATTTCTTTTTTGACAGGTAAAAGAGCTGATTACTTTGGGGCAATGCCCCGCAAAAAGCCCTTTTAAGGGCTATTTGTAATTTAGTATAGGGTAGGGAATTTTATTATTTTGGGGGGCTTTTTTATTTTATTAAGGGGCTTAGCTTAGGTGTAATTAGTTTAAACTTCTTGTAATTTTTTTTATTTTCTGTAATTTAGTGTTTTTTTTTGTACTATAGTTTATTTTATTTAATTTTAGGTAATTGTAGTTAATTAATTTAATCTATTTAATGATAGTGTAGTGTTAGGTGTAATTGTAACTTAGGTTAGGATTTATTTTACAGGTAAATTTGGAGTTATTTTAACTAGGTAGCTATTAAATAGTTATTAACTATTTAATAGCTATTGTACCTAGTTAAAATAAATACAAACTTGCCTGTAAAATAAAAATAAATCCTAAAATAGCTACATTGTAATTATTAATTATATTGTAGCTTTCTTAGGGTTTATTTTATAGGTAAGTATTTAGTTTTAAATAGGAATAATTTAGTTAATAATAGTAATATTATTTAGATTTATTTAAATAATATTTAAGTTAGGGGGGTGTTAGGGTTAGGGTTAGACTAATAACTGTAACTATTAGTTATATTGTAGCTAGCTTAGGGTTTATTTTATAGGTAAGTATTTAGTTTTAAATAGGAATAATTTATTTAATTGTAGTAAATTTATTTAGATGTATTTAAATTATATTGAAGTTAGGGGGGTGTTAGGGTTAGACTTAGGTTTAGGGGTTAATAACTTTATTATAGTGGCGGCGACGTTGGCGGCGGCAGATTAGGGGTTAATACATTTAATAGGCTATGTGGGCTATGGCGGTTTAGGGGTTAATAGACTTAGTTATTAGTGGGGGATTGCGGTTGACAGGTAGATAGACATTGCACATGCGTTAGGTGTTAGTTTATTTTTGCAGGCATTTTCAGGAATTACGGTGCTCCCATACTCAGCGCAAAGCCTGCTACGGCTGCCTTTTATGGCGAGGTAAAAATGGAGTAAGATTTCTCCATTTTCGCCACGTAAGGCCTTGCGCTGGATATTGGATACCGATTTACGACGCGGTCCCATGTTAGCCTATGGGAGTAAAAATTGCGAGCGACGGGTGAAATATACGGGCGGAACTTGTATGCTACGCTGTATATGTAATACCAAAATCGCGTAAAATCTGGCGACGCCGGCTTTTGCGGGTGACACTCTATATGTAATGGAGGCCCTGGTGTTTACTGTCCCTTTAACAAAACAACGATATCTGTCCTGTTTTAACAAGATGAAAATACAAAAGAGTGCAGCACAAAATTTAAAGAATACGTAGGAATAATGCCTTAAAAATATTTACCTAAGTGCACTAGAGAGCCGCATTAACTCGCTCCTCTTGCTAGCAGGAGGTGCTCTGTGAAGAAAAGGAGCTGGTTTGCGCAGTTCTAATGCGTGCTTAGCTTAGGTAAGTATTTTAGTCACTACAGGTGAACATTTTCACCTATGAAAGTGGAACATGTTCTTTCTTTTAATGCAAAAGAATGTAAATGTTCCATTGTCAGTATTCATTTAGTTTAAAACAAGATGAATATCAAACAGCACTGGCACCGCATTTTCAAAATATGAAGATGATACGATCTGAAAGTTTTGGCCGAACTGTAAGTTTTGGCTTTACATGTGTCTAAATATATGCAAGAGAGGGAGAGCCCAATCATTTTTAAAATGATGCTCCTGAATCAGCTATAAATATATAATGAACTCTTATCTGCTATTTTCTGGGTAAATTGTCACAGATGCCTCATCCCTGAACTTTTAATGAAGACATAAAATTGTTAATTGTATATTTATTGTAATAATGGGAAGTGTATTATAAAAAGTATGTTACAAAATATAACCAGGAAAGGTAGGGACTGCAACACTACTAAAATAATACTTACAGTAAGCTTCCTTCCTCTCTTGGCTTTTTCATGTATTAAGAACATGTGGGACATTAATAAATCGGGCAACCTTAATGTGATGGTAAACTCTCCACTTTATAAAAACAGATCCAGAATTATAGTGATATTTTAGATGGAGTTTCAGTCATCAGTTTTAAGAAGTTACTTACTTTCTTACGTCTAAGTAAGTTTTTAAAAAGTTTTATGTTGGATTTTTATATCAGTATCTGTGCATATTATTCTTTAAAGTAGTGTCTATTACAGAGCTTTCCAAACTTTTCATGTTGGTGACGCACTTTTTAGACCTACATCATTTTGCGACACAGTAATTCAGTTGTATTACAAACAGGAGGTTAAACTAACTTGTTTTAAGAGATACGGACACAAACATAAATGATATAATAACAAAGTATTTACAAGTAACAGTATGTAAGTATATGCAGGAATTAAAAATAGTTTAATGCCACCAATAGCTACTTACTATTTTAATGGGATGTATGAGAAGACACTTGCATTTCATTATCAAGCATTTTTAAGCTTCCACTTCCTATCCATATATCAAGCGCAGGAGCAGCAATGCACTACTGGGAGCTAGCTGCATAAAAAACCCACTTAGATTTCTAACTTCAGCTCAGCATTTAAGCTGCTGCCCTCAGAGCTCTGCGAGTCCGACTGACTACTGCCCGCGCTGCAAACACACTGCTGTCCCACTCACTGACTACACATGCAGTCACGAGCCGATTGAGAAGACTACACGTGCAGTCAGGAGCCAATGTGCCGCCAATGGAAATAGTTTCAGTTTCTGCTAAGCTGCGCCAATAGGGTAAGATGATTTGTGACCACTAGGTATCAATCACGTGTCAACCACGTGATATGCGTAGCAGCAGGCAGAAATTTATTTTAAAAAGAATTTTAAATTCAAAGAATTTTGTGCTGAAGCAGGGACACACCTATACACTGCAGCTGACACACTAATGTGTCACGACACACAGTTTGGAAAGCACTGATCTATTAAATGCAGCTACATGAAAATTGGTGAATACTGTCCCTTTAAGGATCTTGTTACACTGAGCTGGCTGTGGCCCACAGATCTGAGCAAAACAGAGTCTCCCTGCTGGGAGATGCTCCTTTTCAGGAACACCACTCTGACTGCAACCCTTGGTAACACCCACCCTGTGTCACTGTCCCTTGAAGGATCCAGTTTATTAGGACTTCTGCACTAATTTCACATGGCCATATACCATATTGTACCAATTACATCGCCAGTTCTTTTTATTTTTTAGCACATTGTCCTTATAAAAAGTGCATTTTATCCTTTCTCATTTCTGTATGATGCTAAGAAAAAAATTAAGCAGAGAAATTTGCTTTAATGAGGTACCATTATTTCCAAGTAATTTATGTTGTTGTCAAACATCTATGCCATTGCTAATTACCTATTACATTTAGGTACTTTTGAACAGTTGGTGTAATCAAGACACGTATAAAAGATCCTTACCTCAACCTTATTATGGCAGTTATAATTGCAACGCTTACGAGCACACTGTTATAGTATTCCTTGTCTAAGAACATGAAAGAAAACTATGTGAATTAAAAATAGACTTTAGGTCAGAGTTGAGCTGAAGAGGAGGAGAAGGCAGAATAATTACCCTGACATTAATAAGAGATGAAAGAGATTTTGATGAAGTCCAAGCAAAAAAAAAAGTCAGAAGCTAATTTGAGTAGTACATTGATTAAAGTTTATGGCACAGAACATAATGTTGCAAAATGCATGTACAGTATCTATTTAATACATACACTAATTCCACAAACAAATATCTACACATGGAATGTGCTAAACAAATCTATCTAGGTAGAACATTGTTAACCAGGGCAATATACTTAGGCAGTTTGGAAACTTTTTATTTCTTACTCTTTCATATGACCTTTGCTTGCCATATAGGTTCAGATTATGAGTGGAGCCCAAGCGATTAAGGGTTTATCACGGGGGTTTGCGCTCGTCGGGCTCACTACTTGTAATACAAGTTTAAAGGGACACTGAACCCAAATTTTTTCTTTTGTGATTCAGATAGAGCGTGCAATTTTAAGCAACTTTCTAATTTACACCTATTATCAATTTTTTTTTGTTCTCTTGCTTTCTTTATTTGAAAAGGAAGGCATCTAAGCTATTTTTTTTGTTCAGAACCATGGAAAGCACCTTTTTATTGGTGGGTGAATTTATCCACCAATCAGCAAGAACAACCCAGTTTGTTCACCATAAATGGGCCGGCATCTAAAGTTACATTCTTGCATTTAAAATAAAGATACCAAGAGAATGAAGAAAATTTGATAATAGGAGTTAATTACAAAGTTGCTTAAAATTGCATGCTCTATCTGAATCACAAAAGAAAAAATTTTGGGTTCAGTGTCCCTTTAAAGTAAACGGGATCGCTTGAGCACAATCGCAATTTACACTAGAATTGACTTCAGAGCTCTGGATAACTGTTTGAGAACCTAAAAAGTTGCACAAAACACATCAAAAATACATTACAAAGTATAATTACACTCATAATAACAATGTTTAATAAAAATTATTAAGAAAATATTGCACAAAAAAGTTATAACGGCTCAAACATATGAGTTTTCAGGTGTTAGATAAAAGGCAGGCAAAGTGCTTTAACATTGAGATACAAAAATATATATGTCTAAAGATGTATATGTATATACAGGGAGTGCAGAATTATTAGGCAAATGAGTATTTTGACCACATCATCCTCTTTATGCATGTTGTCTTAATCCAAGCTGTATAGGCTCGAAAGCCTACTACCAATTAAGCATATTAGGTGATGTGCATCTCTGTAATGAGAAGGGGTGTGGTCTAATGATACCAACACCCTATATCAGGTGTGCATAATTATTAGGCAACTTCCTTTCCTTTGGCAAAATGGGTCAAAAGAAGGACTTGACAGGCTCAGAAAAGTAAAAAATAGTGAGATATCTTGCAGAGGGATGCAGCACTCTTAAAATTGCAAAGCTTCTGAAGCGTGATCATCGAACAATCAAGCGTTTCATTCAAAATAGTCAACAGGGTCGCAAGAAGCGTGTGGAAAAACCAAGGCGCAAAATAACTGCCCATGAACTGAGAAAAGTAAAGCGTGCAGCTGCCAAGATGCCACTTGCCACCAGTTTGGCCATATTTCAGAGCTGCAACATCACTGGAGTGCCCAAAAGCACAAGGTGTGCAATACTCAGAGACATGGCCAAGCTAAGAAAGGCTGAAAGACGACCACCACTGAACAAGACACACAAGCTGAAACGTCAAGACTGGGCCAAGAAATATCTCAAGACTGATTTTTCTTAGGTTTTATGGACTGATGAAATGAGAGTGAGTCTTGATGGGCCAGATGGATGGGCCCGTGGCTGGATTGGTAAAGGGCAGAGAGCTCCAGTCCGACTCAGATGCCAGCAAGGTGGAGGTGGAGTACTGGTTTGGGCTGGTATCATCAAAGATGAGCTTGTGGGGCCTTTTCGGGTTGAGGATGGAGTCAAGCTCAACTCCCAGTCCTACTGCCAGTTTCTGGAAGACACCTTCTTCAAGCAGTGGTACAGGAAGAAGTCTGCATCCTTCAAGAAAAAGATGATTTTCATGCAGGACAATGCTCCATCACACGCGTCCAAGTACTCCACAGCGTGGCTGGCAAGAAAGGGTATAAAAGAAGAAAATCTAATGACATGGCCTCCTTGTTCACCTGATCTGAACCCCATTGAGAACCTGTGGTCCATCATCAAATGTGAGATTTACAAGGAGGGAAAACAGTACACCTCTCTGAACAGTGTCTGGGAGGCTGTGGTTGCTGCTGCATGCAATGTTGATGGTGAACAGATCAAAACACTGACAGAATCCATGGATGGCAGGCTTTTGAGTGTCCTTGCAAAGAAAGGTGGCTATATTGGTCACTGATTTGTTTTTGTTTTGTTTTTGAATGTCAGAAATGTATATTTGTGAATGTTGAGATGTTATATTGGTTTCACTGGTAAAAATAAATAATTGAAATGGGTATATATTTGTTTTTTGTTAAGTTGCCTAATAATTATGCACAGTAATAGTCACCTGCACACACAGATATACCCCTAAAATAGCTAAAACTAAAAACAAACTAAAAACTACTTCCAAAAATATTCAGCTTTGATATTAATGAGTTTTTTGGGTTCATTGAGAACATGGTTGTTGTTCAATAATAAAATTAATCCTCAAAAATACAACTTGCCTAATAATTCTGCACTCCCTGTAAATATATGGCGAGTGGTTGTTGCTGGGATCAAGGCTCAGGCAAGAATCAGATGTCCCCAGCTGAGTGACAGCAGGAGAGCAGCGGAACATCTGGGAGGCATCTGGGAGGCAGTGACAAGTCTGGGGTTACCGGATAAACAAAGGAAAGGTCTCTATTCTACTTACCCTGCGCGACACTTACCTCATACGGATTGAGGTTAAGGAGAGTAAGTAGAATCCCCTGAGGGGAAAGTGTGATTCATAACACTGGGCTTCCCCCTTTGGCTTTCCACAAAATACCACTTATGGACTTTAACCTCATTTCATACTGCATGTTTTGACTTTGTGCTTAATATTTTACTAGTCACAATTGGTGTTCTAAGTTAACTAGCACAACTGTTCTGTCCATTGCGAATATCTGTCAATTTAGAGTTTGTATTCAGATCTTACCTCACTGGTATTGTTATTAACATATATACTTTCTATTGAGGCAACCGCTCTACTATATACATTGTATCAATACTGTGTGAACACTAACAGCTGTATAACACGGAATGTTTATATCTATTTCTCTATAAGTATTATGAAAACAACTATCTGTTTTGTTTGATATATTGTGCCAATGTTATTGTACTGGTAACTTCAGAATTACTTTTGGCTAAGTACCCATAATACACCTGTATATATTTGGTTCAACACACTGAGCGCCCATTACATTTTACTATTCTTGCTTTTACTATTTCCTCTTATTAGTGTTGGTTTTTTTTGGGGACCCAACAACTCTAATAGGTAATTTGGGGCAGCACAGTGTTTAATACATATTTTTTCTAATAGGGTCCATCCTTGAGACAAATATCTATTTTTGCGCCGCTATCACAATTTTGTCTTTCTCTCAATTAATATATATATGTTTATATATGTATATACAGTATGTATTCACATACATATATATATATATATACACATATAAACACATAAGTACGTATGTATACATATTCAGACAGATATATATATATATATATATATATATATATATAAACAAATGCATTGGAGTCCTTTGCAGTTAAATGGCCATTATACACTCATTTTTTCTTTGCATAAATGTTTTGTAGATGATCTATTTATAAAGCCCATAAAGTTTGTTTTTTAAAAAAATGTATAATTTTGCTTATTTTTAAAGAACATTGCTCTGATTTTCAGACTCCTAACGAAGCCCCAAAGTTTTATTTGAATACTGTCAGCTACCTTCTCCAGCTTGCTCCTGTTTGTGTAAAGGATCTTTTCATATGCAAAAGAAGGGGGGGGGGGGGGAGTGTCTTATTTCCCATTTGCAGTGGGCTTTCCAACTACCTTTTCAACAGAGATAAACTGAAAGCTTCTAAGTAAGTTTTTAAACAGTTTTATACTGGATTTTTATATCAGTATCCGTGCATCTTATTCTTTATAGTAGTGTCTATTACATGCAGTTATATGAAAATGAGTGTATACTGTCCCTTTAAGTAGATAAAAACATGAGAAAAATATTTATGCAATATTCATTTTTAATAAAGGTTTTAACTACGTATTTACTGTAAATATTTCACATTACAATGTTCTGTACATAGCATTTTATTGGAAAATTTAAGTATTTTTAAATAGATATTCCTATCTACATCTGTATATATCTATACCTATATATAATCATCTATAGGTATATATTGTCCAAAATACCATTAGATATATGTAGAAATATTTATTTATGAATAAATAGAACATATCATTATATGTGCAGAACATTGAAATGTGAACTATTCATATTTTCATGTTGGTTTAGTGCACCTGAGTATATGTTATCAGGTTTGCATGTGAGTACAGTGTTTTTTTTACCACTTTTTTTTCTCCATTGACTACCATGGGGGAATATGTGAACGTGCATGCAATATTCTAAGTTCAGCGCGCAAAAAGCTTACATCGAGCACAATAACGTTCAAGCTGGAGCATTAATTAGCTCTCCACTTATATGTCTGGTCGTTAATATTTAAATTGCAAGCCCACTTTTTAAAAAAAAGAAAAATATATTATTCATAGGTAAAATGATAGCAACTATTAATATGAAGCTGTCATTATATGCAACTGTGGTCTGAGTAGTTTTTGTGAGAAGAAGCAGTTTATGTTTAAAGGGACAGGCTACACTAAAATTGTTATTGTTTAAAAAGATAGATAATGCCTTTACTACCCATTCCCCAGTTTTGCACAACCACAATTGATATAATTATATACTTTATAACATTTAACCTCTAAATTTCTGCCTGTTTCTAAGCCACTATAGACAGCCTCTTATCACATGCTTTTTTTAATTTGCTTTTCACAACAGGAGACTGCTAGTTCATGTGGGCCATATAGATAACTAACGGCTAGATTACAAGTGCTATTACGAGTCTTGCAGGTTTAGGGGCACCGCACACTTCTTTGGCCTTACCACAAAACAACTTACGTAAACTTCGTAAAGTCTTTTTTCTATGGGACTTCCATAGCACTGATATTACGAGTCTGTCCTGGGAGGCCAAAAAGTGAGCGGTACACCCTATATCGACAAGATCCGTAACACATTTAAAAGTCAGTAGTTAAGAGTTTTATGGTACAACGCCGTAACATAAAACTCATAACTATAGTGCTAAAAAATACACTAACACCCATAAACTACCTATTAACCCCTAAACCGAGGCCCTCCCACATCGCAAACACTAAAATACATTTTTTAACCCCTAATCTGCCACTCCGGACATCGCTGCAACTATAATAAACATATTAACCCCTAAACCGTCGCACTCCTGCCTTGCAAACACTAGTTAAATATTATTAACCCCTAATCTGCCGTCCCTAACATCGCCACCACCTACCTACATTTATTAACCCCTAATCTGTCGCCCCCAACGTCGCCGCCACTATACTAAATGTATTAACCCCTAAACCTAAGTCTAACCCTAACACCCCCTAACAAATATAATTACAATAAATCTAAATAAAAATTAATATTATTACCTAAATAATTCCTATTTAACACTAAATACTTACCTATAAAATAAACCCTAAGCTAGCTGCAATATAACTAATAGTTACATTGTATCTAGCTTAGGGTTTATTTTTATTTTACAGACAAGTTTGTATTTATTTTAACTAGGTAGAATAGTTATTAAAGGGAAACTAAACCCAATTTTTTTCTTTCATGATTCAGATAGAGCATAAGATTTTAAGCAACTTTCTAATTTACTCCTATTATCAATTTTTCTTTGTTCTCATTCTATCTTGATTTGAAAAAGCAGTACTGTAAGCTTTAGAGCCGGACCATTTTTTGTTCAGCACATGGGTAGCACTTGCTGATTTGTGGCTAAATGTAGCAAACAAATCAGCAAGCTCTACCAAGGTGCTGAACTAAAAATGGTCTGGCTCCTTACCTTTTATTACTGCTTTTGAAATCAAGATAACATGAGAACAAAAAGAAAAATTGATAATAGGAGTAAATTAGAAAGTTGCTTAAAATTGCATGCTCTATCTGAATCGTGAAAGCAAAAATGTGGGGTTAGTATCCCTTTAAATAGTTATTAACTATTTAATAACTACCTAGCTAAAATAAATACAAAAGTACCTGTAAAATAAAACCTTACCTAAGTTACAATAACACCTAACACTACACTACAATTAAATACATTTACTAAATTAACAACAATTAAATAAATTAAATTAAATTAGCTAAAGTACAAAAACCCCCACTAAATTACAGAAAATAATAAATGCATTGTGATGTTCATACTCATTGTGATGCTCATAATTTTCAGATATTTTATTTAAATGAAACCCCTTATTTGCATGGTGTTTAGTTATTGTAGATATGTTAATATGTTAATATTGTCACCTTTCTAATTTCATTCCAAAAATTGTTTACTGAGTCCTTAATATTAAATAAATGTGCAACATTGCATAACTATAGGTTCCATTTACTAAAAAGTCAAGGCTGCTTTAGAGTCCTTATGGGGCAGACTTGCTCATTTGACTTTTGCTTCTTCACCTTGTTTGTTTGGGGAGATTTGCAGGCCCTATGCGAGAGCAGGGGATAGCTCTGCACAAGGATATCCTTGTGCAATGTTATCTGTGGGCAATGAAAGACCAGCTTCTGCTGACCGCTCGCTGCAAAAAAAGGGGGACAGGTTGGCTGGCTGGGAACCTTGTCCATCCGTAAGATAGTAAATAGAGCCCTATGTTGGGGACTAAACCTGAAGTTTTCTGTCCCTAGTTTGATCTTGTTCAGCCATGAGAAGGCTTTAGTTATAGCTTGGAGAGTTTGAGTTCTGAAATGTTTTTTTTTTTTTTATTTTTATCTTTGTCCCTGAAGTTTCACCTTTCTTGCCAGCTGCTTTCTATTAGAAATTTGCAGAATATAAAATTCCTAATCTCGACTTCAGTGAGTGTTTGGGTATTTTGTTAGTTACTCATGCCTGACTATTCCTGTCTTGTTACTTCCTGGCTTCTGACTTTGCTTCTTTCCTGGCTTCCCATTTCTTCATGAACACTTCTTGTACAACAACTAGGGCTGACTTAAAAAATAGTAACTATGACTTGTTTCATCTACTCTGAATTCTGTTTAACCCTGTGTATGCTGCTGCTTGGATTGACTACATTACAGGCTCTTTTGTTAAAATATCTGTGTCTCAAAGTGAATCCTCTACTGTCATAAACGTAGCTACTCTCAGATTGCATCCTCTATATACTTCAGCTTGCTTATGTTACCTAATTAAAGGGACATGAAACCCAAAAGTTTTATTTCGTGATTTGGAAAGAGCTTACAATTTTAATATACTTTCCAATTTATTCTATTATCTAATTTTCTTTGTTGTTTTGGCATTCTTTTCTGAAAAGCATACCTAGGTAAAGACCTAGGACCTAGCTGCCAATTGTTAGCTGCACATATATGTTTCATGTTATTGGTTCATGCGATGTGTACAGCTAGCTCCTAGTAATGCATTGCTGCTTCTTCAATAAAGGATACAAAAAGAATAAAGCACAATTTACAATAAAAGTCAATTGGAAAGTTGCTTAAAAATGTATGTTCTATCTGAATCATGAAAACAAAATTATGTTTCATGTTCCTTTAACCTTCGTGTCTCTTGTCTCTAGTCTTAAGCTACAGCTTCTCGTAAGGATAGCATGACGAGAGTATAATTCAGGTGCATTAGCTTTAGAGCTTACACTCTGGTACCTAGTACTGTTATTTATTTATCTGCTATGTTTTGTCCATGGGGCTTTTGTGGAAGTTCTGTTTCATCATTATGAGGTTTCAATTACCAGCAGCCACCATACTTTTACTCTTTCCCAGGTTTAGCTGTTTTATTCAGCACCTTGATTAAAGGGGTCAGTACAGTGGGCTTTTCTTTGTAAAGTGGCCCAAACTTCTATTATCAAATTTACTTCGCTCTCTTGATACCCTTTGCTGAAATTCATATGTACATATGCTCAGCAGTAGCAAAGTATTGCTGTGAGCTAGCTGGTAATTGATGGCTGCATACATTTGTGTTCAGATGGCTCCCAGTAGTGCATTTCTGCTCTGGGACTTACTTTAACTATGTGTTTAATACCTTTGCAGAGCATGTGTTTAACCAATTTGTGTGATTATTTCACACAGTAAGATATAAAACTCAAAATAACATGGTTAGAGCAGGCATCTGATACTTGCACTGCAAAAACTTTTGTAATTGATCCTTGTGTGTCTAGATGGGGCTCTCGAGAAATGATTAAAAAAATTATAAACCTCATTTATTGCACAATTGTACAGGGAAAAGCAAATGCACTTAACATCTGTCCAAAACTCAGAGAGTAATGGATTTAGTGCTTATTTTTGGCTGCTCTGGCAAAATTATGCCACTATGTATCTAAGTTTATCACTTAAGATATATTTTTGCCAACGCAAATGGCTTCACTAATAGAATCACAGATGTCAAAAAGAGCGTTTGAGCCCTTGTCACAAACCTCAGACTATTCTGTTAATCTTTATGCATCTGTGGCTGTCAGGGTGCCAGGAATCAGACTGAGACGAGAAGTGCAACAATAATCACACCTTTATTAATAGCAAAAAATATTAAAAAGTCCACAAGTCAAATAACAAGCCAGGAGTCAAAACCAGAGCTGGTAGTCAGACGAGCCGAGTAAGGAGCTAAAGCGAATAGTCAGACGAGCCGGAATCAGGAACAAGGAAAACAGCATAGTCAGGAACAAGCCAGGGATCAGGAACCAGGAAGGACGTCAGGCAGCCAGGTAATACACAGGAACTCTCACAAATAGGTCTGAGACAACGCAAAGGCAAAGCATACTGAACAGAGGCCCTTTAAATAATAAGTGATGACATCACAATTTTGAGACTGCATCCTGTTTCACATGGATGATGCACACCAGTCTGGCCATAAAAGGAAGTGCAGGAAGTGAGCAGCATCCCCCACAATGCACCAAGTCAGGAAGAGAGGTGAGTAAAATGGCGGCCAGCAGCACATGGCAAACACAACAGGGAAAAACCCTGACAGCACCCTCCCCTCAACGACCCCTCCCCCACGGGAGGACAAAAGGCTTATTGGGGAAACGGGCATGGAAGGCACGGAGGAGGGCGGAAGCATGAACATCAGAGGAGGGAACCCAAGAACGCTCCTCCAGACCGTAGCCCCTCCAGTGAACCAAATACTGTACACGGCCCCTGGACATATGAGAGTCAATAATGCTGCTGACCTCATACTCCTAATGGTTGTCAACAAAGATAGGATGGGGACGAGGCAACACAGTGGTAAACCGATTACAAACCTATGGTTTCAAGAGGGAGACATGAAAAACATTGGAGATGCGCAGAGCAGGAGGAAGGTCAAGAGCGTAGGCCACAGGATTAACCTGTTGGAGTATTCGAAAAGGACCAACATATCGGTGAGCCAATTTATTGGAAGGCACAAGAAGGTTCAAGTTGCGGGAGGACAGCCAAACTCTCTCACCAACCTGGTAGGAAGGTGCGGGCAGACACCTATGATCAGCCTGGAACTTTTGGCGCTGCATAGAACGATGAAGGCAATCCTGAATCTGCACCCACGTGGAACGGAGTTGCCGAAGATGCTCCTCCAAAGCCGGAATACTCTGAGACATGAATGAATCGGGCAACAAGGATGGTTGAAACCCATAATTCGCCATGAACGGGGATAACTTGGAGGAAGCATTAATAGCACTTTTACGAGCAAACTCTGCCCAAGGTAACAGTTCAGACCAATTATTGTGGTGATCTGAGACATAGCAATGGAGGAACTGTTCCAGAGCTTGATTAGACCGTTCCGCAGCCCCATTGGATTGAGGGTGATACGCCGAGGAGAAGGAAAGCTGGATCCCCATTTGAGCACAAAAGGAACGTCAAAATCTAGAGACAAACTGGCTACCCCGGTCCGACACTATCTCCTTGGGTAACCCATGTAAATGGAAGACCTCCCGGGCAAAAATTGAAGCAAGCTCCTGAGCGGTAGGCAGCTTCATCAAGGGAATGCAATATGACATTTTAGAAAAACGGTCAACCAACATAAGGATAACAGTATTGCCATTGGAAACAGGGAGCTCGACAATGAAGTCCATGGAAAGATGTGTCCAAGGACGCTCACCATTAGCAATAGGTTGAAGAAGACCCACAGGAAGACGTTGAGGAGTCTTATTCTGTGCACAAACTGAGCAGGAGGCAACATACGCAGCAACATCAGAACGAAGACCTGGCCACCAGAATTGTCGAGTGACAGACCAAATCATTTGGTTCTTGCCTGGGTGACCTATGGCTTTAGGATAGTGGTAAGTGTGCAAAAGTTTAGTTCGAAGATTCTCAGGAACAAAACACTTACCACTAGGTTTCTCAGGAGGCGCATTGGTTTGTGCAGCCAGGATCTCCTCCCCCAAGGGAGAAGTCAAATTAGTACGTATGGTAGCCAAAATATGGTCTGGAGGTATAACAGGAGTAGGTACAGACTCCTCCTTGGACAGAGGCAAAAATTGTCAAGAGAGGGCCTCAGCCCTAACATTCTTACTACCAGGCAGGTAGGAGACCACATAATTAAACCGAGACAAAAATAGCGCCCATCTGGCCTGTCGGGCGACAAACGTTTTGCTTCAGATAGATAAGTTAAATTCTAGTGGTCAGTAAGAATGAGCACTGGCACACTAGTACCCTCGAGAAGATGCCTCCATTCCTTGAGTGCCATAATTATGGCCAGTAATTTCCTGTCGCCAATTTCATAATTGCACTCCGCTGGAGACAATTTCTTAGAGAAGAAACCACACGGATGCAATGAACCGTCAGGCGTAGGACGTTGAGACAAGAGGGCATCTACTCCAGTCTCAGACGCATCGACCTCAAGAACGAAAGGCAGGACAGGGTTCGGATGAGCCAGAACTGGAGCGGCAGCAAAGGCAGTCTTAAGACTATCAAAGGCCTTAATGGCAGTAGGTGACCAATGGAGTGGATCATTCTCTTTAAGGGTCATGTCTGTGATAGGTTTGACCAAGGAAGAAAAGTTTTTAATAAACTTTCTATAGTAATTGGCGAACCCCAAAAAACGTTGAATAGACCGAAGACCAACTGGGCGAGGCCACTGCAGAACTGCAGATAGCTTGTCAGGATCCATGGAGAACCCTGCAACGGAGATAACATAACCTAGGAAGGTTACTTGAGTCTGATGGAACTCACATTTCTCGAGTTTACAAAACAGACCGTTCTCACGTAGTCTCTGAAGAACCCGTGTAACATCAGAACGATGAGCCTCAAGTATGAGTGAGTGTATGAGGATGTCGTCTAAGTACACTACAACACACTGTTGCAACATATCTCATAGGAGATCATTAATAAATTCCTGAAAAACTGCAGGAGCATTACATAGGCCAAAGGGCATTACAAGATACTCATAATGCCCGCTCCTGGTGTTAAATGCTGTTTTCCATTCGTGGCCCTCCTTAATCCTAACAAGATTGTACGCTCCTCTCAAATCAAGTTTAATAAAGACTGTAGCTCCCTTGAGGCGGTCAAAGAGTTCCGTAATGAGCGGAATAGGGTAAGCATTCTTAATGGTAAGACGATTAAGACTCCTATAATCGATACATGGTCTTAACTCACCACCCTTTTTCTTCACAAAGAAGAAGCCAGCCCCTGCAGGAGAGCAGGATTTGTAGATGATTCCCTGTGACAGAGCATCGGCAACATACTCCTCCATAGCACAATTCTCTGCAACAGACAGAGGGTACACCCGGCCCCGAGGAAGAATGGCTCCGGGTTGCAGGTCTATGGCACAATTGTAAGAGGAGGCAACGTACCGGTACGCACCTTGTCAAACACGTCTAGGAACTCTCGGTACTCCTCTGGCAATTGAGATACCGAAGAAGTGCACAAGACTTTAACTGGTTTCCGAAGACAAGTGGAAATACATTGCGGGGACCTCGACAAAATTTCGGACCTGCGCCAGTTGAGACTGGGATTGTGCTTTTGGAGCCAGGGATAACCCAGAACAACCGGAAAATGAGGAGAGTTTATCACCTGGAACTGGAGGGTTTCAAAATGGAGAGCCCCAACAGCCATGGACAACGGAGCAGTTTCGTGAGTAACGAGTGTGGGCTGAAGGGGCCTGCCATCAATGGCCTCAATAGCAAGCGGAACGGACCGAGGCAAAACAGGAATGGAGAGCTTTGATACAAAAGCACTGTCAATGAAATAGCCCGCGGCACCGAAGTCAAAAGAGCCTTAGTGACTATGGAGGAGTCCACCCAGGAAAGGACAACCTTGACCAAAGGTTTCTCCTTAAGCGGTTCCGTGGGCGAGGATAAACCACCCAAGGTCTGCCCCCGACAGGACCTTAGGTGTGAGCGTTTCCCGGCCGTGTAGGACAAGATTTCAAAAGGTGGCCCTGTAACCCACAATAGAGGCAGAGCCCCTCCCACATCTTAAAGGCCCTCTCCGCCGCGGAGAGACACGTGAATCCCAACTGCATCTGCTCAGCAGTACCTGGTGACTCGGGACCAGGAGGCATGGGAAGAGAGGGAGGCATGGGTGGGAATGAACACGTAGGAGACAACAGAACAGGAGGCTTCTGCAAGCGCTCCTTGAAAGAGGGCCTCTCTCTGAGTCTGATGTCAATTAGGATCAAAAAAGACACCAATGCCTCGAGATACTCTGGTAAATCTCTGGCAGCAACTTCGTCTTTAATCGCATAAGAGAGCCCATGAAAGAAAGCGGCAACAAGGGCTTCATTGTTCCAACCTACCTCTGCGGCAAGCGTATGGAACTCATACTGAGCAACAGATCTTGTACCTTGCTTAATGGACTTGAGTCGTTTAGCAGCAGAGGAGGAGCGAGCCGGAACATCAAATACCCCTCGAAAGGAGGCCACAAATTCAGGGTAATTTGAAATCACAGGTTTATTTGTCTCCCACAAGGGATTAGCCCAGGCAAGGGCTGTGTCAGAGAGTAACGAGATGAGAAATCCCACCTTAGCTCTGTCAGAGGGAAACGCCTGAGGTAACATCTCAAAGTAAATGCCCACCTGGTTCAAAAACCCTCTGCACTGAATAGGATCACCTCCATATCGCTGAGGTAGAGGTGCAGAACCAGACATGCTCCTGGTAGCATAGGTGCAGCAGCGGAAACAGGAGCACCCATAACTTGCGGGACACTTTGGTCCAAATGTGCAGTGCGAGTCAGCAGGGTTTGCAGGGCTAATGCAAATTGATCCAAGCGGTGATCCTGTACATCGATCCTGGAAATGATGGCAGGTAAAGGTGGATTATTAGCACCATCAGGATTCATGGCCTTTGCGTAATGTCAGGGTGCCAGGAATCAGACTGAGATGAGAAGTGCAAAAATAATCACACCTTTATTAATAGCAAAAAATAATAAAAAGTCCACAAGTCAAATAACAAGCCAGGAGTCAAAACCAGATGAATAGTCAGATGAGCCGGAATCAGGAACAAGGAAGACAGCAGAGTCAGGAACAAGCCAGGGATCAGGAACCAGGAAGGACGTCAGGCAGCCAGGTAATACACAGGAACTCTCACAAACAGGTCTGAGACAACGCAAAGGCAAAGCATACTGAACAGAGTCCCTTTAAATAATAAGTGATGACATAACAATTCTGAGACTGCATCCTGTCTCACATGGATGATAAACACCAGTCTGGCCATAAAAGGAAGTGCGGGAAGTGAGCAGCATCCCCCACAATGCACCAAGTCAGGAAGAGAGGTGAGTAAAATGGCGGCCAGCAGCACATGGCAAACAGAACAGGGAAAAACCCTGACAATTGCTGTGATTTGATCAGGTCGAGACTGGTTTTTCATTTTTAGATTATTAAGGTGTTTCTTAATGACATTGATGGGTACAGGTCTAAAATTGAACTTCTTTATATTGGGTCTTTACTGTTTTAGTGGGGCCTGATCCACATATGTAGTTTCAGGATGCGTGCCATTTATTAGTTTGTCAGGGTGGTGGAGCATCCGACAAAATAATTGTTAAAGGCATTTGCTACTTCTAAGGGGAGTTGCAGGGTTTGGTTATCCACATTGACAGTGGAGGGTTGGGAGTGGATTGGTGGATTTTGTAAGTTACAGTATTTATGAGTTTCCAAAACTTTCTATGGTTAGATATGTTATTCAGATTTTCAGAGAAATATTGGGCCTTGGCCAATTTTGTTTGTTTAGTGCATATATTTCGCCATTGTCTATATACACAGTGATCGTTTATAGAGCCAGTATGCTTGAACTTTGACCACAATGAATCCCGAAACTGGTACATTTGAATGAGGTCAGCTGTGATCCAATTCAAGTGTGCTCCTTTTACTCTCACCTTACGCAGCGGGGCATGTAAATTCCAAACTTGTAGGAGTTGAGACTGAAAGAATTCAACTGCAGAGTCTAGATCTGGGATTAGGTTTAATCTGTGCCAGGGAGGTTCTTGATGTCCTTTAGAAATGATTGAATATTACATTTTTTGAAGGACCTGGTGATTTTAACCTTGGGAGAGGATTTAGTTGCCTTTATTTACACTAAGCAGTGATCACTGAAATTGTTAGGGAGAACACCTGCCTCCTGGATTCGGTCGGGAGAAGTGGAGAGAATCCAGTCGAGCAGGGTATGATTATGGCTTTTGATGTTTATGCGAGTTGGGGAGGAGATTAATTGCGTTAGCTGCAAAGATTTAAACAGAGAGTGACAACTGTTATTTTTTGGATTCAGCCAATCAATATTAAAATCTCCAAATGCCCAAATTTCCCTTTTTGGGTTTTGAGCTATGGATTCACTAAGGAGATGTGCTATGTCAGAAATGGAATGCACAGGGGAGCTAGGTGGGTGGTAGATTCCTGCAACAATGATTGATTTACTGCACAGGATCTCAATTGTGCCAGAAAGGAAATCAAAGGTGGCAGGAGAGCTAGATTTTTGTAAGGGTGTGAATTTTGTGGAATTGTCAACATAAATTACAATGCTGCCTCCTCTCTTTGCTCTGTCAATTCTATGGCATGAATGTATCACATATAAATATGCTAAATTGGATGCGCCTAAATGTGCTATATGAAATATGTTAAGGTTTTATACCACATAATCCTTGCTAAAACACAAATGTAGCATGAGTCAAAACAGTGCTCGTAACACCAATATGTCACAATAAATGTGTCCAAACAGTGCTAAAATGACAAATGAAAAATAAAAAACACAAGTATTATAAATACACAGGTATTAAAGAACCCCTCAATGAGGGTAATAGAATAAACACTTATCAGTTCTGGTGAAGTGTCCTGATTTCAGGAAAAAGAGGTGTTCCACATTCAGAATTGATAAACTTTAGTGTCCCAGCAAAGGGTAGCGATGATCTGTGGCAAGCTGCTTCTTCTGAGTGTAGTTGGAGTACAATCCTGTAGGTTCAAAGATATAGAAAAGAAAGAAGGTGCCACAATAGTGCAGGGTCAATGATGTCAGAAATTCCCCACTCAGATATCCCGTACTTACAGGGTCCAAAGCACTGAACAAGTGCTATATGTGCCTTCTGGGCTCTTACAGTCGCCCAGTAAACTGCTCAACGGTATGCTGCAAGCTCCTCCTCGATGCCGCAACGCAGTACCGGCCAATGTATATACCAAAGATGCACAAAATAACTCTCACCTCTGTGTATGTATTGTGGCTATTACTAACCACCAGTGCGGAGTTAAAAAAGTTGTGCGTGGAAAATATATAGAAGAACCATGGCAAAGTCTAAGGTTAAAAAGACTTTATTAAAAACAATATTCAGCACACGACGTCAATCAAGTATCAAGTGTAATATAGTTCCTAAAAGTACCACG
The DNA here is from genome assembly GCF_027579735.1 of Bombina bombina. Lineage (NCBI taxonomy): Eukaryota > Metazoa > Chordata > Amphibia > Anura > Bombinatoridae > Bombina > Bombina bombina. Next base: position 984,155,693 of record NC_069500.1, on the reverse strand, counting down.
GTTTATAAATGCTTTGTCGGCGTCCTAAGGGCTATACTGCGCCTGCGCTCACATTCATCACTTGGTTGGTTACCAGGGGGGGGGGTGAGGATTACGTGAGTAGATTCATTCATAAATATCTTTTCTGTCTCTCTGATTGGATCCATACTTTGACCAATAAGAGAGTCAGAAATACACACTCCCCCATTACTCTCAGGATATACATAATGCGATGAAGAGTCGTCATCGGCATCACTTTGCTCGCTAACCTATACTTTTGGATGTGTGGGTGGGAGCGCAGACTGTCACTGTCGTCAAATGATTAATTATCATAGAAGATGTAGTAGTTTCGTAAGCAAGTTCCTTAAGAGAACTCATTTCAAACTCTCTGATTGGATCCAAACTCTGTCCAATAAGAGAGTTAGAAATACACGGAGAGGCTGACTTCCGGAAGGGTGGAGCTGTGGAAACCAGAGCACGCTGAGAATGGCGTGGAGTATGGAGTAGCAGCTACCTGTTCTGCCTAAAACCCCTTGCCGTTTCTCCCGCTGCTGGTGTTCTTACACCCTAGGGAGCTGGGCCAAGTTACCCTGCCTGGGCAGGTGGAAGTCTGCGGAGGCTATTCTATAGGCTCATTTGCCAGAGCCGCAACCTAACGGAGCTGAAATTTATAAAGTGCTAAGTGCTAAGTGTTTGCATCAGCTGGATTGCAACTGATATCCGGGATAGCGCAAGTGTTCAGGAGTGCTCCCCCTTGATGATATACGCGGGCGAGCTGTTTGCTGCTTATACTTGTTTTTAGAGCCGATGATCTACAGTATCAGCTATAACTTTCTACCCTGTTAAAGCCCGGTGGAGAGGAACGAATACCGGTACAACGCCCGGCCAGTATGCATTATACCCGCCTCTCCCGCTGCCGCTGTGTCTCACATCACAGATAGCTGGATTTGCAGTCTGCAAAGTAGGAGCGGTGCACGGACTGAGATGCTTCATGGTGAGATATCCCTCTCTATTTAAATAGCAAGGCTACTACACTGCACCCGTTGAGGGGTAATTTTTCCTCCTAGGGTGCGGTAGTGTGACAGTGTTCAGCCGGGTGGTCAAAAGCTGCTGATGTATCAGTTGATGATTTGAGACCACTACTATTGATAAGTCCCTCTTGCTGTGGATCAACTGCTTATGGTGCTGTGAATATCGCTATTCTAACTGTAGATACTATCTTACACAGTATCCTCAGCTGTGAATCAGTCCTTGGATCTACCCGGCCTCATATAAGGGCTTAGTGGGGCAAATTCAGACACTGACTCTTTATCTGTTTAATCTGGATTACAGGGGGATATGTTTTAGGCTGTGTAAATTTTGTTAACACAGGGTAATATCTGCAGATCTGTTATTTTTTGATACAATTTTTTTTTTAAACTTTTATGTATTATACCTGAAAATTGAACTGCTTTCTCTGTTTGTATTTGCTTAGCAGACCTTATTCTTAATTGTTGGCTATTTTGACTACAGTCATTATTTTGGTAAAGTATTCAGTTAGATAGGTTAGACATAGCACGGCATTGGTCTAACTATCTAGCCAGACTCAGACAATAAATATTACTGGCTTCTCCTCACTAGTTATATATAATAAAAAAAAAAAAAAAAAAAAAAATACACCTTCACTATAGATGGGCACGAGCCTTTTTCTTTTGTTGTTTTTTCTCTTACTGAAGCGTTAAATGCCTTTACACGCTTTAATATAAACAGAGTGTATAGTTGCACTATTCACTGGTTTGATTTTCTTTCACAGTTTTTGTTTTTTGGATATTAATGGAAAAATTTATCACCCAGGGGAAAACGAATTCACTCAAAATGCCAGTAAAAGCTAAGGATAAGAAGAATAGAATAACTGATTCTAGCTCAGATAGTTTAAATGAATCTGCTGGGGTCCCTGTAGACCATCAAGTCCTGTTATCTAAGCTAACAGAATTTTTTTCCCCCCAATTCGAGTCTATTAAAAGAGAACTGGGTACTATCTCAACTGAAATAAATACATTATCTAATGAAGTTAGACAGTTCTCGACCAGACTTCTCGAAGCTGAAGGTAGAATATCTGATTTAGAAGATCAAGTAAATACACAGGAAACTATAATTCATAAACAAGAGGCTAAAATTAAGAATATGCAGTCGCGCCTGGAGGATATGGAGGATCGCTCCAGGCGTAATAATATTAGGATAGTGGGCCTTCCTGAACTATCCGAATATGAGGATTTAGTAAAGTTTACCTCATATACCTTGCCACAAGCATTAGGGATGTCAACTCACTTGTTACCACTTATAATTGAGAGAGCGCATAGGCTAGGTCCTAAGAGATCAGGTCCAGATGGAACCTTTAAAAATAGAATGTGCATAGTTAAGTTCTTAAAATTTCAAGACAAAACAGAACTTCTGAAACTATATAAAAAAAACGATCCCCCTGTTTTTGGGAATAATAAAGTCTTGTTATTTCAAGACTTCTCAAGTGAGACCTCCTCTAAAAGGAGATTGATGGCCCCATATTGTACACAATTGATTAACAAAGGCATTAAAGCGCATTTGCTCTACCCGGCAAGAATCTTAGTTGAAGATGGTGACTCTAAACTATTTTTTAATGATGTTTCTGAAATTAGAAAGTATTTAGATACTGAATAATAGTTTAAAGTGTTTTCGGAAAATATATAATATCTCTAAGAATTTTTTATAGAAGAGAAATGTCATTTCCTATAAATGTCTTCGTTAGGTTGAAATTACTGTATTTTCCTTTACCCCTTTTTTTTTTTTTTCTCTTCTCCCTCTCTCTCCCCCCCCCCCCTCCTCTTCCTTGCGCGTCTTATTTTGCCATATACAGGGTTATGTGTTACTTTTTTATACTATATCTTTTAAAGATAGTGTATGATTGAGGGAATTAGATTTTTGTCATGGAATGTAGGGGGGATCTCTTCCCCTATTAAGCGTAAGCTGATTATTAAAACTTTAGCTAAGAATAAACCAGATGTTGTTTTTCTTCAAGAGACGCATATTAATGAACAAGAAGCTGCCAAATTAAGAGTTAAGTGGGTGGGGGAAGTTATTTCCTCATCGGGGAATGCTAGAAAATGTGGGGTAGCGATCCTCCTACATAAAGACCTGGAATATAAGATTATTAAAGCTGAATTAGATCCGGCCGCTAGATTTATCCTCTTGCAAATCCAAATAAAAAATATGAAGTTGGTGCTATGTAATATCTACGCTCCTAATATATTTACTAAGGTATTCTGGGATGAAATAAGATGGAAGCTAATTCCTTTTTTATCGGAGATTATTATTTTAGGTGGAGATTTTAATGTAACGTTATGTCCCTTGCTAGATAGACTTTCAAATAAAAATAGAACACAATATAATAGAAATGCAAAATTTCTGAAGCAATTCTGTCAAATGTTAAAATTGGTAGATGTATGGCGGATACAAAACCCTGATATACAAGCCTTTTCATGTGAGTCAAAAGTCCATAGAACATTTTCGCGAATAGACTTGTTTTTAATCTCTGAAACTCTTTCTGTGCAAAAGTTAGAAGCGGGGATCGGAGAAATCATAATATCAGATCATGCGATTATTTCCTTATTTCTTTTTATAAATGAAAATAGGACATATACTCCCGGATTTTCTTTTCCCAGATACTTGTATCCTAATCCTAAATTTGTTAATAAATTGAAAGCTATATGGCAGGAATATTGTTACTTCAATATGAATTATTTTGAAAAACCTGAAATATTTTGGGAGGCCTTTAAAACGGTGATTAGAGGAGAAATTCAGGCCTATATGAGTATAGCCAAGAAAAAGAATAGAATATGGGAAATTCAGGTTACTAATAAAGTTAAGAACTCTTTTAGAAAATTTTGCTCAGATCGGTCAGTAACTAACTGGAGGAAATATCTGGAAAATAGGAAAGAGAGAGATCTCCTTTTAAAGCAAAGAGCTTTAGAAGAGGAAGTTAAAATTAATTTGCGTTTTAAAGGTTTTCATGGATGTTCTGCTAAACATCTTGCTAGGTTAACCAAATCTAGGAAGAAAAAAAATATGATTCTTGCTATTCAGACGGTTAATGGTCGCTTTACGGAATCCAGTGAAATTTCTAGGGTTTTTTTTGCTTATTATCAACATCTCTATTCTAGAATTGAATCAAGCGTTCATAATCAAGACATGTTTTGGGCAAAAATAAAGATGCCGCAAATGTCTACTGATGATTTAACATCAATCAATGCACCTATTTCCGCGGAAGAAGTCAGAAAAGCTATTGACAATCTTAAGCTGAATAAAGCGGCAGGTCCAGATGGGCTGCCTGCAGAGCTTTATAAATGTCTCGGCGATGAATTAATCCCTATCCTGGAAAAGCTGTTTAATTACTATTTCTCTTCAGATAATGCTATATCGAGTCTCTTCTCAGCCGCGAATATTTCACTTATATTAAAGAAAGGTAAAATTGCGGAAGACCCTGCTTCTTATAGGCCGATTTCTGTTCTCAATTCAGATTATAAGATTTTAATGGCTATTATTTCCTCTAGGCTTTCCACATGTCTTCACAAAATTATCCATCCTGACCAGACAGGTTTTATGGTCGCTAGAAATTCTGCAAAAAATATGCGTAAACTTATAAATTTCTTGGATTACGCCTGGAATATAGATCAAAATAGTAAGAAACCTGAGTTGAAAGATGTGGCTATCTTATCATTGGATGCAGTCAAAGCGTTTGACTCAATCGTGTGGCAGTACCTATTTAGGGCTTTAGACAATTTTGGGTTTAATGGCAAGTTTACACAATTTATATTTAGACTATATTCAAAACCAGTATCTTTTTTACTTGTTAATGGATGTTTATCTCCTAAGATAGTGTTGCAAAGAGGTACCAGACAGGGGTGCCCCCTGTCCCCATTACTATTTAACATTGCGCTTGAGCCGTTAGCGATTCGGCTCAGAGATATCTTGTTGGGGGTGCAACTTGGCTCTCAAAAACTTAAAACATTATTATACGCAGATGATGTATTAATTTTTATGGCCAACTTTCAACAATCTATACCGCTCATTTTACAGGCTCTTGATGAATTTAGCTCTTTTTCAGGGTATAGGATTAATTTAGAAAAAAGCGAATTAATGTGTATAGGTAACCCTTCTGTAGTATCACCTAATGTACCGTTTAAAGTAGTAGATACTATTAAGTATCTAGGCTTAGTTCTCCATAAAAACCCTAGTCAATGGTATAAAGCCAATTTTGAATCCTTGTTCCAAAAAATCGAAAGAGATCTCCAGCTTTGGGCTGTATTTCCACTCTCAATTACGGCCAAGATTAACCTAATTAAATCTATTGTGTTTCCTCGTCTTCTCTATCCCCTTCAGAATCTTCCTCTGTTTATCTCAAATAAAGACTTAAAGAGGATATATATGCACTTTTCTAGATTTATTTGGAATAATAAAAAACCTCGTATATCGCTTTCTAGGCTAATGCAAAAATGTGAATCAGCTGGATTAGCTCTTCCCAATCTTAAATTATATAATGTGGTGGCAATGGTGAAGACTGCGGTAGACTGGCTTGCGGGAACTAATATTGTCTCCTCAGAAGATTTAGAAAATTATTTAGTTACTCCATTCTCTTTAAAGGCTATTCTACATTCCCCAATACAGAAGCTTCCGCAGAATGTCCGGGGACTTTTTTCAATTAAGAATATAATTGTTGCCTGGCAAAAGTTTTGTCTATGTCTAGATATAGATTTTACATTCTCTGAATTTTTGCCTATTATAGGGAATCCTAGCTTTATACCAGGAATATACCAGAAAGTATTTAAAGATTGGTCTCAAAAAGGCTTAGTCTTTTTGAATCAGGTATTAGACGGAAACTACCAAATATTGACCTGTCAATCCTTGTTTAATAAATATGAGCTTCCTAACGCGAACTTATTCGCATATTTTCAAATCCGGCATTTTATTACTTCTCAAAATTGGCTCTTCCCTCTATCAATCGCATGGTTTGATATTAGACTCTGCATAAAAAAGTTTCTAGCAGGGGATTCCTCGATCTCGTTGCTTTATGATATCATGTTGAATAAACAGAGCCTGCTATATTTAGATAATATCTGCAAGTCGTGGCTTTCAGTAATTCCTACAATAGATCATAAAAAAGTTAAACAGAGTTTTGTCTCTCTTTATAAATGTAAAGTATCAATGAGTATGAAGGAATCTCACATGAAACTGATTAATAATTTCTACCTATCACCGTATAGATTATCTAGGTTTTATGTAAATATAGCTAGTGTGTGTCCTCGATGTTCTAATAATAAAGCAGACACATGCCATATGTTCTGGACATGTCCTAAGGTAAGACAGCTTTGGCTTAAAATAATTTTCTGGTTTAATAAACTTTACAAAGTGTCGATAGGGCTATCATTAGAAGATGTTCTGTTTTTAATCCCTCCTCAAGAGGCTGCCAGTAATAGTACTATAAATAGCCTTAATACTATCATACTTATTGTCAGAGCTTCTTTACTTAAAAATTGGAAGGCTAAGAAAGTACCAGCATTATCCTTGATATTTAAATCTGTGCAGGAGCAAATAGTATTTGAGTCATATCATCTTAAAGATGCCGCAGAAAATAGGATTAAGAACTTTTTATGGAAATGGACCCCACCCATCTTAACTTATCCAAGGCTACTTCAGAAACGGATTCTTTATTCGTTTTTACTCTCGATTAGTTTTGCCGAACTGACTCTATTAAATGTCTTTCCACAGTCATGGATTGAGGATCTTTGATGGCTTGAGGTTGATGGATTGTGTGGGGGAGAATGGGAGGGAGAAGTTTGTGACCCTCTTCCCCCTTTTTTTTTTTTTTTTTTTTTTTCTTTTTTTTTTTTTTTTTTTTTTTTTTATCCTGCTTTGTTCTTTTGTTTTGTTTGTTTGTTATTGTGTTTATTTTTTGCTAAAGGAATAGAATAAAGGGAATGGTAAAGATAGAGAAAAGGGAAAAGGAAATTAAAAGCTAATATTTTATATGTTTTGGAAAAAATTATGAATGATACTGTGGAGTTTTCTTTCCCGTGTTATGTGATTGTACAACATAAGATGTTCTTATCCTTTTTTCCTTTCTCCTTTTTTTTTTTTTTTTTTTTTTTCTCGTTGGTTCTTTTTTTTTTTTTTCCTTCTCTTTCTTAAGACAAAAAAATATATAAATTCCAGCATATTGTACAACGTCTTTTTTCTTATTTTTTTATTACATAGTATCTCACCGGACCCTGCGTGGTACATTAAGGTGAATTGTTTTGGCTTGTACTTTTTGTTGGAGACATAAATAAATATTAAAAAAAAAAAAAAAAGAAATACACATTTCACTGTTTATCACGGGATATAGATAGTAGCGAAAGCGGAGCGCCACCGGTATGGCTCTGTGTGTGAGAGCAAGAGCGCTGGCGCTACACGCTCGTCACCTTTTTGGTTACCATGAAAGGTGTGGTATTTATGTACGCCAATTCACTCAAAAGAGTCATTTCAATCTCTCTGACCGGTTCCGTATTGTGACCAATATGAGAGTTAGAAATACACATACCTTATTAATGCCAAGATGTAAATACTAGCGAAAGTAAATCACCAAAGACATATCTTTGCTCGCTAGATTGTGGCTTTGAATGTGTGAATAGGAGCGCAGACGCCAGATGTTTCACCCCTTACAATCTGACAATACAATCATAATCACATATTAAAAACATCTAAGAATATCTCTTAATTCACAGAGTTTCAAATAATGATAACATAACATGTCCTATATACAGGACTAGTACACCCCTGTTCTTTTAATGATGGCCAAACATTATATACAATATGTCTAGAAATCTAGATGTGTAGATGGAGAAATATATTACAATAACATTACAAAAAACAAAAATTATTAAATGTAATAATATAATATCATCCCCCATCTAGCTGTTGTAGACAATTAAAAAGTCACACACTTATTTTCATAATGCACCTACAACTAGCTGTAGGATAATGTAGTCCATAGACCTCTCAACCACATGAAGTTACTGTAATTCATTTATATCGAATGGTGGATAATTGTCTTATATAGATCCAATTTAATCCTTATAGATGTTACAAATGTGTTACATGGTATACTGTATGTAAAGAGATATACCCACAAAATTCACATTCAATCCTAAATGTACTGCTAGATACAACTCAATGTTAAAAGATGGACTATCCTGTTTCTTCTTTTTAATATAATCCAAATTGTAACTCTCTAAGTCTGCTCATAACGGCCCCATAACAGAACTATCACGAGTAGACACAAAATGAAGGGGGAAAAAACATATAAGGAATGATGGGACTTATCTAGGGTACAATGTATAGATATACTAAGATTTGCCGTTAGTAATAAATATGTCAGGGGAATAGAAGTGCTATTATGTGTGGACTAATCTGATATGTAGTTGGTGATCACTAGTTGTTAAATGCTGCCATATCAATATTCTCATTCAGTCCAAAAGGGCTCAGTGTCTTGATCTTCCATATCCAGTATGTTTCACGTTGCCTATGGTGGAGGTACCTATTTCTACCCCATTTCGGTTTCACACATTCCAAAGGAAACATTCTAAAGATATTCAAGTTGTCTGCATGGCATTTATTGCCATGTCTTGGTATATCTTTTTCAATGGTCTAGAGGTCCTCCCCTCAAATTGGAGTCCACACTTGCACTCCAATAAATACACAACAAACGCAGAGTCACAGGTGAAGTGTGTATCAATCTTAAAAACTTCTCCAGTGGCATGTGAAGTTACAATCACTTTGTTGCCTACTGTATATTTACACAGTCCACACAGGGCTCTATTGCATTTATAAAATCCAGAATTATGCAAAACTCCCTCACTGATCTTGTTCTTATTTTTGTTTATATTGGTATTCTGATGTTTTCTCATTAATATTTTACTGGGTGCTAATCTATTTTTAATGGTTGGAGCTCTTCTGAAAGTACATAAAGGCTGTTCATCTAACAACTCTTTGAGGATTTGATCTCCCTTCAGAATATGCCAGTATTTTTTTTTAAATATTTCTGATTTTTCTATGGCTATTATTATATTGTTTAATAAATCTCAGGTCTTTCTTGTTACCCTTTCTCACCTTAGAGGTGGTACCCTCTAAATTTTTCCTTAATAAATCATTTCTGTCGATATTACGCGCTCTTATTAGGCTGTTCTCTATGAGCTCTAAAGGATATTCCTTCTCAATAAACCTTTCTTTAAGGATTTGTGCCTGTTCGTTAAATATCACCATATCTGTACAATTTCTCCTAATTCTACAGAATTGATTATATGGAATGTTAATTTTCCACGGTTTGTAGTGGTTGCTTCTGTAGTTCAGGTAACTATTAGTGTCTACATCCTTAAAATGTGTACTAGTGATTATATTTCCATGTTTATCCCATTTGAGTATAAGATCCAAAAATTCTATTGAGTCTTCTTCTATTTTATATGTAAAAGATATACCCATATCGTTATGATTTAGGGACTCAGCAAGGCATTCAGCTTCACTCCTGTTTCCCTCCCATATAAATAGGAGATCATCTATAAAGCGGCCATAGAAGACCAGATTCGCCTAATGGGGAGAGGAGTAGATGTATTTCTCCTCAAAGATCCCCATGAATCTGGTCCCCATGGCCGTTCCCTTAATCTGGATGAAAAATTCCTCCTGGGACACAAAATAATTGTGTTCCAGGACGAACGCTATAGCATCTAATAGAAACTGTCGCTGCCTATCTGGTAAATATATATCTCATTTGAGAAACAATTCAGCTGTTTCAATGCCTATTTTGTGCGAAATGTTCGAATACAGAGATGAAACATTGCACGTCATCCAGATCAGTTCTCTATTATCCTTTTTTATATTGGATATTTTATAAATCAAATCAGGTGTATCTTTTATATACGAGCGAAGCATGAATACTGTTTTTTTTAGGAAATTGTCAACGTCCTCAGACAGATTACAGGTCAAATTTTCAATCCCAGAAATAATGGGACGACCCGGGGTTTTTTTTTTAGACTTGTGGATCTTGGGAAGGTGATAATAATATGATAGGTTGGGATTATATGGTATTATAAAGTCCCTCTACTTCTTAATGCCTTCTAGCCATCCACTGTCTATTAGTTTAATAAGATCTCCTAAAAATTTCTGTGTAGGGTTAAAAGTAAATTTTTTGTAATATTCAGTGTCCATTAATATTCTCTTCGCTTCCCTCAAGTAGTCATCAACGTTCTGTATAACTATACCACCCCCCTTGTCTGCTTGCCGAATTACAACATCCTTCTTGTTTGCTAGTCTAGATAAAGCCTTCAGCTCATATATGTTCATATTGGCTTTATTTGATTTTCCTGGTGTCAATTTGCCAAATTCTTCCAGAACCAGGTTTTGGAATAATTGTATGCTTTGGCTGGTCACCGGAGGGTTAAAGTTAGACTGATTGGCTAATCCAGTGTGTATATAACCTTCAAAAAGTTCCTCACATAGTGTATCAGTGTCATAGTATATGATGTCTGATGTTGGTCTATTAACCATATTGTCAGTTATTATAGGTGTCTGGTCTGGATGTGTTAGTTTCTTTTCACAGAAATATCTCTGTATAGATAGCTTGCGTACATACCTATTTAAGTCTACAAACAATTCAAAAAGTTGATGGTCATTCGAGGGACAAAATGCTAGCCCTCTGTTTAAGACACAAATTTCTTCATTCATTAGATCAGCGCTTGAAAGATATAAAATGCTTTTATTCATTCGTTCAAGTTTCGTCCTTTTGGAAGATTTGGCTCTACCTCGGCTGCCACGTTTGCGTATGACCGTTTTCTGAAATTGTTTGTATTCTGTATCTGAGGTGTGACCTCGTTTCCTAGATGTTCTCTCTCTATTTGTTTTAGACGTACTGGGGCTTGTCTCTGGTAGTGTAATCTGGGTTTCGGTTCTTGGGGTATATGAAAACCCTGGTGGTATGATTGTTCTTTATCTCTTGGATAACTTACATTTCTTTCTGTATAGTGGTTATGTGTGTTCCTATGGTGGTAGTTAGGTCTCTGGTTAGAGTGACCTTCTAAGTTCCTCGTGTAATTATTATAATTATACGAATGGTTTCCTCTCTCTTCTCCTTCTCTGAACGATCTATTGGGTTCATGTTCATATGCTCTTATATCATTCCTGTCCCTATAAGGGGTTAGGGGAGAATCTGATGGCCTATATGTCTGTTCTCTCTGTATCTTTGGAGACTGGGAGTTGTTACTACCTGGTTTGAACATGATATTCTTCTTTTTATCTTTCGGTTTGCTATATTGAACTTTTGTCCATGTCTCTATAGGAGTATTTTTACCCTTTCCAGGATTACTTCCTGCAGACTCTTCTATTGTGTTATCAGTATGTTCTTTAGAATTATAGTTATAGATTGTACCTTGTATATAGTCTCTCTCATCTCTCAACAGTTTTTTCAGTTTAGTTTGAATAAGTTTCCTTTGAAATACATCTACTTTTTCCTGTATTTCTGTCATCTTTCTAGAAAAGTCAGGGTTAGACTCAAATTTAGACAATAGAAATTGAAATTGCTCTATCTCGGTTTCAGTTTCCTTCAACAATGATTCTCTAAATTCTATTAGTAGATCTATTAGTTTAAAAGAACATTCTGTCAGAATGCTCTGCCATTTACTGGTAAGAGTATCATCATTTTTGAAGGAACACAGTTTGAGCAATCTTAGACCTCTGGGGATATGTCCCTTTTCTTTATACTTCTTAAGGGTGTCAATATCCCACCAATGTCTATGTTCCCTCTTTTATCTTATGTAGTAATTGAGTCATAGTTAATGTACCATTATCGTCACTAGGTGTTTCCATACAGTCATCACTAGTTCTCAAAGCTAATCGTTTGTTTGTCCTTTGTTCTTTACTCTGCATCTTTGTAATTAAAAAAAAATATAATTTTGTGAAACTTATTTGATTATTGTGTGTGCCCAAAAGTGCTAAGTATTCTTACAATCACACTGTGAGATCCTTGGTCTAAAAATAAAAACTTGTAATTTTGAATCACGTGATTATCACCTATATTATGTGATAACTAGTGTTCTTATAAATATAATCCAATTGAATTTTATATCACGTGATTATCACTTATATTATGTGATAATTAGTGCTCTTTTAAATATAATCCAATTAGACAGTCGCTATCCAACATTAACCAACAAGTATCAAATAGAAATGTATCACATATAAATATGCTAAATTGGATGCGCCTAAATGTACTATACGAAATGTGTTAAGGTTTTATACCACATAATCCTTGCTAAAACACAAATGTAGCATGAGTCAAAACAGTGCTCGTAACACCAATATGTCACAATAAATGTGTCCAAACAGTGCTAAAATGACAAATGAAAAATAAAAAAACACAAGTATTATAAATACACAGGTATTAAAGAACCCCTCAATGAGGGTAATAGAATAAACACTTATCAGTTCTGGTGAAGTGTCCTGATTTCAAGAAAAAGAGGTGTTCCCACATTCAGAATTGATAAACTTTAGTGTCCCAGCAATGGGTAGCGATGATCTGTGGCAAGCTGCTTCTTCTGAGTGTAGTTGGAGTACAATCCTGTAGGTTCAAAGATATAGAAAAGAAAAGAACAGGGGTGTACTAGTCCTGTATATAGGACTTTTTATGTTATCATTATTTGAAACTCTGTGAATTAAGAGATATTCTTAGATGTTTTTAATATGTGATTATGATTGTATTGTCAGATTGTAAGGGGTGAAACATCTGGCGTCTGCGCTCCTATTCACACATTCAAAGCCACAATCTAGCGAGCAAAGATATGTCTTTGGTGATTTACTTTCGCTAGTATTTACATCTTGGCATTAATAAGGTATGTGTATTTCTAACTCTCCTATTGGTCACAATACGGAACCGGTCAGAGAGATTGAAATGACTCTTTTGAGTGAATTGGCGTACGTAAATACCACACCTTTCATGGTAACCATAAAGTGACGAGCGTGTAGGGCCAGCACTCTTGCTCACACACAGAGCCATACCGGTGGCGCTCCGCTTTCGCTACTATCTATATCCCATGATAAACAGTGAAATGTGCATTTGGATCCAATCAGAGAGTTTGAAATGAGTTCTCTTAAGGAACTTGCTTACAAAACCACTACATCTTCTATGATAATTAATCATTTGACGACAGTGACAGTCTGCGCTCCCACCCACACATCCAAAAGTATAAGTTAGCGAGCAAAGTGATGCAGATGACGACTCTTCATCACATTATGTATATCCTGAGAGTAATGGGGGAGTGTGTATTTCTGACTCTCTTATTGGTCAAAGTATGGATCCAATCAGAGAGACAGAAATTATATTTATGAATGAATCTACTCACGTAATCCTCACCCCCCCCCCTGGTAACCAACCAAGTGATGAATGTGAACGCAGATGCAGTATGACCCTTAGGACGCCGACAAAACATTTATAAACCGTGGTACTTTTAGGAACTATATTACACTTGATAAAATGGTCTGTGACCGTGATAAAATGGTCTGTGACGTCGTGTGCTGAATATTGTTTTTAATAAAGTCTTTTTTTTTGTTTTAAAGATTTTTATTGAGGAATAAAATGTACAAGAACATGCATCATGCAATAGAAAGTATATATGAATCTAAACGTAAACAGGCATGACATAATAATTGTACTAAGACTCACAGTATTTGAATTTATATAATAAGGGATAGTCGTACAATGCAATTCCTCTTTTTCTTTTCTTTTTTGGTATTAATACCAGTGTGAAAGAACAATTCCCCCTAAATGAGACATATCAGCCACTCTTGGACCACTTATAACTAGGTAAAAAAACTAGATTGGGGCGGGGAGTGTGAAGGAAAAGAGTTGCAGGGCCACTCTTGGACCCAATTTATAGGATTGACACACAAAATAATATAGGAACCATCTCACTAACATTTCCAAGTACAGTATAAAATGGAAAAATATTACTACAGGATGAGAACGGGTAGTAGGCAGTTGTATATTGTCATCAAAAGCCCGTAGGGGCATCAATAGTTATGTATTAGGATGCCTATCATCCCCCTGCCAGAATGAGTATAGATCAAATGAGTACAATCCAAAGATATGAGACTGACAGGTGCTACATTTTTTAGACTCCAGGCAGAAAATAAAAACTAGTGAGATGTATCGCCACCTACCTATGTATTGTAATGGATGTAGTGGGAGTAAATAATAAGCTTACTATGGCCACACTTGACTAACTTTAAAGTAATATACACCCTGCCTATTATAGAGCAACCAATCATTGTCCATCTATTTATAATCTCGCTCATGTGTAAGTGTTAAGTAATCTGTTAGGGGACAAGAATGAGTTAAAATTGTGTTGACCACCTCAAATGCTTGACCACAGGTATAGTTAGAGTCAGTAGTCAGGGCCATACATAATACCTTAACATCAATATCTAAATCTAGGGGGGATAAATAGAACATAAAACCTGAGAGGATAACTTTCAAGTAGATAGGTATGGAGGATCAGAAGCCAATATTTATATCTCAGATAAAAAGGCAATCAGAAAGATAGAGGCTTTTTCTTTCTTCACTACTTCTCTCGCTGTCTCTCTTCCTCCCCCCCTACCTCCTCCTTAAAGGTTGTTACCAAACTTGGGGCCTGATTAAACTTGGTTCTCTGTATATTGTTTTTATCACCCAAACATATAAAATTCAGTCACAACCAGGGGACAATAAACGTTAATGCAATAAGTCCTTGTGGTATGGAGTAATTATAGTTTGAGAGACACATCAAACCAGCGCTGATCCGGTAAGATATCATAGGGCCCCTTAACCAAACTTAAACTTAGACCAAAAGACTTGCATGGGGTAAATTGTAACGCAGGGAAGGCAAAGGGCAGACTTCACGGTGGTAAGTTAAGCAATCTCTTAGCCGTTCAGATATTGACAGGGATACTACTGATCTGCGGCGGCTTATAACTATAATGCTTGCCGCTCTTAGCCCTGCATGACAAGTCAAAGTATCCCTTGTTTTATCCCACACCATGCCGGAACCCTAGAAAAGGTGAGTGCACGGCTACACGGTACATGGCTTGCATACAAGCCATCAAAGGCCATTTGTTCCAGGTAATAGTTCCTCCAGTCTGACGTGTGGCCATGAGGGAACGGGTATATTCTATCACCCCTTGCCGTGGCGCCGGATCAGAGAGTGCGGTGTTGGTGAATGAGTCCGCCTGTGTCATCTGGCAGTCCCGGTGAGTCGGCACTACACAGCCGAGGTAAGTCATCTCTTCTAAGAAAACAAAGGGGGTTTGCAGCACCCATTCGGATGTGTTCTTCAGTTGTGGAAAAGGCGCCTGCTCAACACCGGTTAGGGCCCTCATTACTGCAGAGACCTCCTGAACGGGCTCCGGTACGAACAGCTGGTCTTTCTCAGGGACTCCGCCGTAGGCTGTTTGATTAGAGGGGCGGGTGGTGGTAGCAATAATCGGGCCACTCAAAAGCTCTTCTTCGTGGCCCCTTGTTGGCGAATCCGGGGTTTTGAGTTGATCGCCCTCCATGTCTTCTCCTATTAGCAATAGTTTGCATAGCTCTATCTCCAGACTCTGGAAGTGGTCTCTTATCGCCTGAGTTATGGAGCTCTCCCATCTGTCAAGTGCTTCCATAGCCATAGTGCATATATATTGTGCCGCTGTAGGGACAGATTTTCCTATGTGTAGTTACTTTGGAATAGTAGATGGTTCCTGCGGTAGGATGAGAAAAGACAGCTGTATAAGCTGTTAAACCCGGGATCAACCGGGGGGGTTAGATGAAGGTCTGGCTCTTTCTAGGCTGCTACTGCGTACCTCCTCGTTCCGGTACCTTAGGACTAAGGTTGGCGTATCAAAATAGGTCTAAGTGTTCAGCAGAGTTTGTATTTGTAGATTATATCACTCACGATCATACATGATGCCATAGTTGAGTTATATGCAGCAGAAATATAAGCCCAACTCCTCAGCCTCTAAAATAAGCGACCATCATGGCCGCCACCCGGAAGCATCCCCCTTAATAAAGTCTTTTTAACCTTAGACTTTGCCACGGTTCTTCTATATATTTTCCACGCACAACTTTTTTAACTCCGCACTGGTGGTTAGTAATAGCCACGATACATACACAGAGGTGAGAGTTATTTTGTGCATCTTTGGTATATACATTGGCCGGTACTGCATTGAGGCATCGAGGAGGAGCTTGCAGCATACCGTTGAGCAGTTTACTGGGCGACTGTAAGAGCCCAGAAGGCACATATAGCACTTGTTCAGTGCTTTGGACCCTGTAAGTACGGTATATCTGAGTGGGGAATTTCTGACATCATTGACCCTGCACTATTGTGGCGCCTTCTTTCTTTTCTATATCTATGGCATGAATACCCATGTATTGCAATGGCAGAGTCAGGTATTTTTGCAGTTAGCCACGATTCAGAAATCACAATGATTTTTGGCTTGTATTGTAAACACCAAGCTTGCAGTGCATCGATTTTTGGTAGTAAGCTGTGGATATTACAGTGCACAAAGGAGAGGCCTTTTTTAGCTTGAAGGCTAGGAATGGAATTTGCTGGGGGGACCAGGGTTAGACTCTACATCATTTGCAAGGGCAAGTAACATAAGGAATAGGAATTTGGACATAGTTTTTGTTTGGCCATATAGTGAATGGGATACTTTATAATTTTGAGAGGTGGGGGTAGGAGGGTTATTTTTTATAACTCTCCACCAGCACTCAGCAGATAAGTTACAGCAACAGAGCAGGCCATGGTGTATGATAATTAGTTTTCCAGTTTGAGGTGTGTGCTTATGGCGGTAATGATAGGAACAAAATTGGAGTGAGAAAAGGGCTGTCATGAATATTAGTATGGTCATATTTGGATTCATGTTAGTGCTATGAGGTGTGTAGATGAAAATAAAACAAAAATAGTACTATATAAAAAATAAAGAAATATATATATATATATATACTCTATCGATGTGGGATATATAGCTATTTGTAGGGAGAGAGGATATGTATTCTAAAGGGTTAAGTGAATGGAAGGATGTGCTGATCAGTGTTTGCAGCTGTCAGTTTAGGAGAATGAAAGTTGTGTGGGAGACTATCTATAAGTGAGGGAATGAGCTTGGGGTGGGATGGGAAGTGAGGGAATGAGCTTGGGGTGGGATGGGAAGTGAGGGAATGAGCTTGGGGTGGGATGGGAAGTGAGGGAATGAGCTTGGGGTGGGATGGGAAGTGAGGGAATGAGCTTGGGGTGGGATGGGAAGTGAGGGAATGAGCTTGGGGTGGAATGGGAGGTGAGGGAATGAGCTTGGGGTGGGATGGGAGGTGAGGGAATGAGCTTGGGGTGGGATGGGATGGAAAATATCTTCCAGAGGCTACCTGTTGCAGAGGGCTGTGTGTCAGCTGAAGTAAGTTGATCTGTGAATTTTCTTTAAAGACTGTGGCAAATATACTTTAAAATTCAGCTGTTGCAGAGGGCTGTGTGTCAGCTGAAGTAAGTTGGTCTGTGAATTTTCTTTACAGTATATATAAATATATATATTTTTTTTTTTTTCTAGGTGAAGAACATAGGAATTTCAAGTATTTCTATTTAAAACACATTAGAACACATTCAAACACATTAAAATGAATAAACATAATATTGCATGTTTCAAGGTATTTCACTGAGAAGGTATCAAAAGTGCACATACAACTATACTGTATATATATATATATGTGTGTGTGTGTATATACTGTATGTATATGGAATCTGAGGAGCATTTTGTAGAAATAAATGACACCATAGAAAATGTATCATTATGTTCTCAGTTATGTATTTGATATCTGCAGATTTTCTTTGAAACCGGCTGATAAAAGAGAAGGTGTAGTCATACAAATCAGTAATGACCGCATACAAGAATCAGAGAAAGACTAATCTCTTTGTTGGATCAAGTATTCTATCATTGTTTCTTATTGGGAATGAATGTGCCATGAACACCTGTGGTACAGTAAGTCTCTTCAATTTGAGGGTAGAAAATATATCTAAAGCACAAAAAACACTGTTTGCCCATATTTTTGTTGCCACTAATTTGGGAATAGCAAGAGCTTTGTGGAAGCAAGATCTTCCCACATTCTTCCACATGGTTATATTCCCAAAGATAGACATATGGGGCTCAATTTATTAAATTGTTGGGCAGACGGAATTCACTACTGTGAACATGTCTGCTGGACCTTGCTGCCTTTATTGTTGCACAAGCCTTTGCTTGTGCAATACCGTCCCCTGCTCTATTGGCCACAAGCAGGGGCTGTTAATCATCCCGATTGGAAGGGGATGGACTGCTGCTACTTAATTATCATTTCAGGCAAAGCCTGAAACACTGGAGCCACAGAGCTGCCTTCGCAGCTTGTTAAATGGGGCCCCATGTGTACTGGAGAATCTGAGAATCTTGGACAGAGGCAGACATAGTTGACAATGTACAATAGAGATATAATGACAAAGGATGAGGGATTCAGGGGACAATGATGTAGGTACCCTGAGGGCATTTTACAAGCTGATATACACTTCTTACTTGCATTCACACCCTGTACAACATAGGAGGGTTACAAATAAGTTTTCCTTGTTTACCAGGAAACTGATTGCACATAAAAGATTACTATGCAGTTTTTCTGAAATCATTCTGATAGGTTGTCAAGATAAATTCAGTTCTACCATCCTCAGCACAGCTACTGAGGAGGAATGGTCTATACGTGACCTAACAGAATTATTGTGGATGTGTAAGTCATAAAAAAAATAATAATTCACTTGATAGATGGTAAAGTTGATAGCAAACATGCTATGATCCATGAATTTTAAGTAGGTGTATAATTATGTATTTGTAGATGTAAAATGTTTGAACTACTTTGATGCCGTACTATTAGTTTTATTGTTAATAAACCTTAAAGGGGCACAAAACCCAAATTTTTCTTTCATGCTTCAGTTAGAGCATGCAATTTTCTAATTTACTCCTATTATCCTTTTTATCGTTCTCTTGCTATCTTTATTTGAAAGCTTGGGAGCCGGCTCATTTTTGGTTCAGCACCTTGGGTAGCGCTTGCTGATTGGTAGCTATATTTAGCCACCAATAAGCAAGCGCTACACAGGTGCTGAACAAAAAATGGGCCGGCTCTTATCCTTACATTTCTGCATTTTCAAATAAAGATAACAAGAGAACGAAGAAAATTTGAGAATAGGAATAAATTAGAAAGTTGCTTAAAATTGCAAGCTCTATCTGAATCACAAAAGAAAAAAAAATTGGGTTTAGTTTCCCTTTAATAAATAAAATTTAAAAAAGAAGCATACAAAAATTAAATTATCGCCTAGATTTAGAGTTTTGTCGGTAAAAAGCCGCGTAGATAAAGCTGCTTTTTTTGCCAACGCACCCTTCCAACAACGCTGGTATTTAGAGTTGTCTGTGGGGCTGCGTTAGGCTCAAAAAAGGGAGCGTTGAGCCTAATGTAGCTCCACTTCAACCCTCAATACCAGCGTTGCTTACGATAGCGGTAAGCTGGCAAAACGTGCTCTTGCACGATATCCCCATAGGAAACAATGGGGCATTTTGGGCTGAAAAAAAACCTAACACCTGCAAAAAAGTAGTGTTCAGCTCCTAACGCAGCCCCATTGTTTCCTATGGGGAAACACTTTCTAAGTCTGCACCTAACACCCTAACATGTACCCCGAGTCTAAACACCCCTAACCTTACACTTATTAACCTTTAATCTGCCGCCCCCGCTATCGCTGACACCTGCATTATACTATTAACCCCTAATCTGCCGCTCCGTACACCGCCACAACCTACATTATACTTATGAACCCCTAATCTGCTCCCCCTAACATCGCTGACACCTATATTATATTTATTACCCCCTAATCTGCCCCCCCAATGTCGCTGCTACCTTACCTACACTTATTAACCCCTAATCTGCCGACCGGACCTCGCCGCCACTATAATAAATGTATTAACCCCTAAACCGCCGCACTCCCGCCTCGGAAACACTATAATAAATTTGATTAACCCCTAATCTGCCCTCCCTAACATCGCCGCCAACTACCTACAATTATTAACCCCTAATCTCCTGCCCGCACCGTCGCCGCTACTGATCGGAACAGCCAATAGAATGTGAGTTCAATACGATTGGCTGATTGGATTAGCCAATTGGATTGAACTTCAATCTGATTGGCTGATTGCATCAGCCAATCAGATTTTTTCTACCTTAATTCCGATTGGCTGATTCTATCAGCCAATCTGAACTGAAGGGACGCCATCTTGGATGACGTCCCTTAAAGGAACCTTAATTCATTATTAGTCCGTCGGTTGAAGAGGATGGCTCCACGTCGGCTCTGTTGAAGATGGCTCCGCTCCGCTCTAGATGGATGAAGATTGAAGACGCCGCCTGGATGAACACTTCTACCGGATGGAGGACCTCTTCTTTGCCACTTGGATGAAGACTTCTACCGGATCAAGGACCTCCTCTGCGCACCTTGGATGAAGAATTCGGCACGGCTGGGTGAAGACAATGTTAAATTCAGGGGGTTAGCGATAGGTTTATTTAAGGGGTTTGGGTGGATTAGAGTAGGGGTAGGTGGGTGGTGAGTTGTAATGTTGGGGGGGTATTGTATTTTTCTTTTCAGGTAAAAGAGCTGATTACTTTGGGGCAAGGCCCCGCAAAAAGCCCTTTTAAGGGCTGGTAAAAGAGCTGATTTTTTATTTTGGGGGGCTTTTTTATTTTATTAGGGGGCCTAGATTAGGTGTAATTAGTTTAAACTGCTTGTAATTCTTTTTATTTCTTGTAATTTAGTGTTTTTTTTGTATTATAGTATAGTTTATTTAATTGCATTTTATTTTAGCTAATTGTATGTAATTTATTTAATTAATTTAATGATAGTGTAGTGTTAGGTGTATTTGTAACTTAGGTTAGGATTTATGTTACAGGTAATTTTGTATTTATTTTAACTAGGTAGCTTAAATAGTTATTAACTATTTATTAGCTATTGTATCTAGTTAAAATAAATACAAAGTGGCCTGTAAAATAAATATAAATCCTAAAATAGCTACAATGTAATTATTAGTTATATTGTAGCTATATTAGGGTTTATTTGATAGGTAAGTATTTAGTTTTAAATAGGATTAATTTAGTTAATTTTAGGAATATTATTTAGTTTAATTTAAATTATATTTATGTTAGGGGGGTGTTAGTGTTAGAGTTAGGTTTAGGGGTTAATAAATTTATTATAGTAGCGGCAACGGTGCGGGCAGGAGGATTAGGGGTTAATAATTGTAGGTAGGTGGCGGCAATGTTAGGGAGGGCAGATTAGAGGTTAATACTATTTATTATAGTGTTAGCGAGGCGGAAGTGCGTCGATTTAGGGGTGAATACATTTATTATAGTGGCGGCGAGGTCCGGTCGTCAGATTAGGGGTTAATAAGTGTAGTTAGGTAGCGGCGACGTTGGGGGGGGCAGATTAGGGGTTAATAAATATAATATAGGGGTCAGCGATGTTAGGGGCAGCAGATTAGGGGTTCATAGGGATAATGTAGGTGGCGGCGGTGTCCGGTCGGCAGATTAGGGGTTACATTTTTTTATTAGAGTGGCGGCGATTTGGGGGGGCCTCGGTTTAGGGGTACATAGGTAGTTTATGGGTGTTAGTGTACTTTAGAGCACAGTAGTTAAGAGCTTTATATTCCGGCGTTAGCCCATAAAGCTCTTAACTACTGACTTTTTTTGGCGTTAGGAGTCTTGTCGTTAGAGGGTCTACCGCTCACTTCTCCCAAGACTCCAAATACCAGCGTTAGGCAGATCCCATTGAAAAGATAGGATACGCAATTGGCGTAAGGGGATCTGCGGTAGCCTGGAATCGCGGTAGGGAAGTGAGCGGTAGACCCTTTTCTGCCTGACTCTAAATACCAGCGGGCGACCAAAATCTTTTGACGGCTAACGCAAAACTCTAAACCTAGGTGATTGTTAACACCTATTCTGGGAATCACTATTCCACCCTGCTATATAATCTTCAATATATAAATCTATGAATAGCTTTAAAGGGACAGTCTAGTCAAAATTAAACTTTCATGATTCAGATAGGACATGCAATTTTAAACAACTTTCCAATTTACTTTTATCGTTACATTTGCTTTGTTCTCTTGGTATTCTCTGTTGCAAGCTAAACCTAGGTAGGCTCATATGCTAATTTCTAAGCCTTGAAGGCCACCTCTTATTTTGACAGTTTTCACAGCTAGAGAGTGCTAGTTCATCTGTGCCATATAGATAACATTTTGCTCACTCCTGTGGAGTTATTAATGAGTCGGCATCAATTCGCTAAAATGCAAGCCTGTCAAAAGAACTGAAATAAGGGGCCAATCCACAGAGGCTTAGATATAAGGTTATCACAGAGGTAAAAATGATATTAATTTAACCGTGTTGGTTATGCAAAACTGGAGAATGGGTAATAAAGGGATTAGCTATCTTTTTAAACAATTAAAATTAATTCTAGAGTAGACTGTCCCAGAAGCCAAATTTGTGAATAGAAAAGAGCTTCTCATAAATAAAAATCAAGCTATAGAAACAGAGAGGTATCCTGTTATGTGACCCTTGACTTAACTATTATAATGATCCAAGGGTAATTTTGAAGAAGTATAAGGACATCAAAATTGTTTAGTCATTTCTAAATCAAAATCAGTAGAAAGGAGAGATAATCAAATCATGACTAATTGGTTACAGATAATGGAAGGTGTGTACAAATATGGGAGGGCACATTGTTCTATGTACACATTTGTACCTTAATAAGAATGAAATAATTCTTCTATCAGTTCAATGATTCTGAATGATTGTTTATTAGTAAAAGGATTAATGGTAAGTATGCACACCAGTTGAAATGTAGATCTAATTGTATGGTTAATATTAAGAAGGGTTTTATGGAAAACAATGTTTCTGGACTTTTTAGAAAATTGAATGTGTTCATATCTAGTGCTTTAGAAGTGCAAGCTAAAGGCCATGTCCTAAAATTTCTCCTAGGGGTAATACATTAGAACTTTTAAGACAGAGGGAGACATATTGGATATTTATAAATGAAACTGTCTTTAAGTTGATTGACTTGATATCTTTATGGATTGATTAACATATGGATAGAATAATATGTCTACATTTTCCTAAATATCTGCTATTCCTTATTACATAAAAGGAATATATTGCATACTGTTAAAAAAATAATGATATTTTTATGAATTGGTGTTATGATGTTAATTGGACTAAGAGGTCTGTTTTAATGTATTCTGGCTAGATTATAAGTGGTGCAAGAGCGATATCTTTGTTTTTTTCCGAAAATAGTGCTCAGATTACAAGTTGGAAGTAAATGCGATTGCAAGAGCGCAGTCGCATTTTACGCTCATCAGGTTTGCGCAACTGGCAACCTTTGCGTAAGGGGTAGTGCGTTAATAAAAGTTACACTAAACACAACATAAATACATTAAATATTGCAGTTACACTCATAAACGCTACCGATAAAAATAATTCATAGAAATATTATAAAAAAGTTATGAGAACTCAAAGGTATATGGTATATGACAAGGTGTTTGACTGCAAAGGGCTATATTGTATATATACATACACATACATGTCTAAATATGTGTATATCTATCTATCTATCTATATATATATATATATATATATATATATATATATATATATATATATATATATATACAAAAATATTTATAACACACAGAGAAAGTCCAGCACTCACAAGCTCTCAGCTAAGATTAAAATAGAAGGGTTAGTTACCGCATTTGGCCAAATGGGACAAGCCCAGGTACCACGTCAAGGGCCCTTCCAAAAACCTGGGACCCTAAAACAGTCAGACAATGCATGCTCTCAATCCAACAAACTGGGAACAAGTGAAGGGTGCACAGGCTTATTTAATCACCCCAGACATATACAAAACACGGAAGGGGACTGCACTCTCAGACCGGACCGGTTACAAATCCCATGACCATGCAACATGCTCAGCCCTGGGTGCTCACTGGCACTCACAGGAAGCTGTGCTGTCCCCAGAGTCACAGGCAGTTAACCCCAGACAGGTCTGGGTGCAAATACCCTAGGAAAAGATTACAAAACAAATTAATACAACACTCAGAGAAAGTCCAGCACTAACTTACAAGCTCTCAGCTAAAATTAAAAGCAAAAATGGAACGGTTAGTTACCACATTTGGCAGAATGGGACAAGCCCAGGTACCACATCAAGGTCCCTTCCAAAAACCTGGGACCCTAAAACAGCCACACAATGCAAGCTCTCAATCCAACAAACTGGGAACAAGTGAAGGGTGCACAGGCTTATATAATCACCCATGACATATACAAAACACAGAAGGGTCCTGCACTCTCAGAACAGACCGAGTACACATCCCATGACCCTGCAACATGCTCATCCCTGGGTGCTCACTGGCACTCACAGGAAGCTGTACTGTCCCCAGAGTCACAGGCAGTTAACCTCAGACAGATCTGGGTGCAAGAACCATAGGGAAAATTACAAAACAAATTAATACAACATGCAGAGAAAGTCCAGCACTCACTTACAAGCTCTCAGCTAAAATTAAAAGCAAACATGGAAGGGTTAGTTACAGCGTTTGGCCAAATGGGACAAGCCCAGGTACCACGTCAAGGTCCTTTCCAAAAACCTGGGACCCTAAAACAGCCACACAATGCAAACTCTCAATCCAACAAACTGGGAACAAGTGAAGGGTGCACAGGCTTATGCAATCACCCCAGACTTATACAAAACATGGAAGGGGTCTGCACTCTCAGACTGGACTGGGTACATATCCGATGACCCTGCAACATGCTCAGCCCTGGGTGCTCACTGGCACTCACAGGAAGCTGTGCTGTCCCAAGAGTCATAGGCAGTTAACCCCAGACAGGACCTATATAGCTATTCCTATAAATATATAAGTTTAGATATCTATTTTACATTAACATATATATATATATATATATATATATATATATATATATATATATATATATATATATATATATAATATATTTAACTAGTTGTGGCCCACGGCTTCTTTTTTGTAATTTGTAAAAAATAGCGAAAAACCCGACCACTCAAAATGACGTGCCCTCAAGTGTGTGCCCGTTCGGGTTCTACACTCGCTGACATGAACTTCTTGAGTTTTCGTTAATTCTCTGTGTTTCTCGTAATCAAAATACCAATTTTCATGTCTGTAACATCTTCGTTTTTGAGATATAGGTATCCTCATAAATCAGCCCCCCCCTTTTGACCCACCTTAAGTGGATGTTTGGGAAATGTTAAAACACGTGTTTCTTTATTTTTAAAGGAGAATCTAAATACCAATTTTCACGTCTGTAACATCTTTGGTTTTTGAGATATAGGTATCCTCATAAATCAGCCCTCCCTCTTTTGAACCCCCTTAAAGGGACATTCTAGGCCAGAATAAACTTTCATGATTCAGATAGAGCATGCAATTTTAAACAATTTTCCAATTTACTTTTATCACCAATTTTGCTTTGTTCTCTTGGTATTCTTAGTTGAAAGCTTAACCTAGGAGGTTCATATGCTAATTCCTTAGACCTTGAAGCCCACCTCTTTCAGATTGCATTTTAACAGTTTTTCACCACTAGAGGGTGTTAGTTCACGTATTTCATATAGATAACACTGTGCTCGTGCACAAGAAGTTATCTGGGAGCAGGCACTGATTGGCTAGACTGCAAGTCTGTCAAAAGAACTGAAAAAAGGGGCAGTTTGCAGAGGCTTAGATACAAGATAATCACAGAGGTTAAAAGTATATTATTATAACTGTGTTGGTTATGCAAAACTGGATAATGGGTAATAAAGGGATTATCTATCTTTTAAAACAATAAAAATTCTGGTGTAGACTGTCCCTTTAAGTAAATTTTGGGGAAATGGTAAAACACATGTTTATTTATTTTTGAAGAAGAATCTAAATACCAATTTTACTGTCTGTAACATCGTCTGTTTTGGGGATTATATGTATCCTCATAATTCAGCCCCCCCCCTTTTGACCCCCTTAAGTGAATTTTGGGGAAATGGTAAAGCACGTGTTTCTTTATTTTTCAAGGATAATTTAAATACCAATGTTCACATCTGTAACATCGTCAGTTTTTGAGATATAGGTATCCTCATAAAAAAGTTTGCCCCCCTTTTTCACCCCCTTAGGGACATCATTTTCAAAAATCCTTCCTTAGTGGTACCTACATCATAAAAACAACGTACCTTCCAAATTTCACATTCCAAGGTTAAACGGTTTGAGCTAGGCGTTGATGAGTGAGTCAGTCAGGACATATATATATATATATATATATATATGTGATAAAAAAATTAATTTTTCCTATGTGAAGAACATAGAAATGGAAAATATATCAGCCAGTAGGATTGAGCTCGCATTCTATTGGCTGATTGGAACAGCCAATAGAATGCAAGGTCAATCCTATTGGCTGATTGGATCAGCCAATCGGATTGAACTTCAATCCTATTGGCTGATTTCATCAGCCAATTGGATTTTTCCTACCTTAATTCCGATTGGCTGAGAGAATTCTATCAGCCAATCAGAATTAAAGGGACGCCATCTTGGATGACGTCATTTAAAGGAACCTTCATTCTTCAGTCGACATCGGATGGAAGAGGATGCTCCACGTCGGATGTCTTCAAGATGGACCCGCTCCGCTCCAGATGGAAGACTATAGAAGATGCCGCCTGGTTGAAGACTTCTGCCGGTCTGGATGTCCTCTTCTGGCTGGATCGGATGAAGACTTGTGCCCCTCGGAGGTCCACTTGTGCCTGGCAGGGTGAAGACGACTCAAGGTAGGGAGATCTTCAAGGGGGTAGTGTTAGTTTTTTTTAAGGGGGAATTGGGTGGGTTTTAGAGTAGGGTTGGGTGTGTGGGTGGTGGGTTTTAATGTTGGGGGGTATTGTATTTTTTTTTACAGGTAATAGAGCTGATTACTTTGGGGCAATGCCCTGCAAAAGGCCCTTTTAAGGGCTATTTGTAATTTAGTATAGGGTAGGGAATGTTATTATTTTATTAGGGGGCTTAGATTAGGTGTAATTAGTTTAAACCTTGTAATTTTCTTTTTATTTTCTGTAATTTAGTGGGGGGGTTTTTTTGTACTTTAATTTAGTTTTTTTTATTGTATTTAATTTTAGGTAATTGTAGATAATTAATATAATTTATTTAATGATAGTGTAGTGTTAGGTGTAATTGTAACTTAGGTTAGGATTTATTTTACAGGTAAATTTGTCTTTATTTTAACTAGGTAGCTATTAAATAGTTAATAACTATTTAATAACTATTGTACCTAGTTAAAATAAATACAAAGTTGCCTGTAAAATAAAAATAAATCCTAAAATAGCTACAATTTAATTATTAATTATATTGCAGCTATCTTAGGGTTTATTTTATAGGTAAGTATTTATTTTTAAATAGGAATAATTAAGTTAATAATAGTACATTTATTTAAATAATATTTAAGTTAGGGGGTTGTTAGGGTTAGACT
This sequence comes from Bombina bombina, assembly GCF_027579735.1. Taxonomy (NCBI): domain Eukaryota; kingdom Metazoa; phylum Chordata; class Amphibia; order Anura; family Bombinatoridae; genus Bombina; species Bombina bombina. Next base: position 984,128,089 of record NC_069500.1, on the reverse strand, counting down.
TAGGTTTAGGGGTTAATAACTTTATTATAGTGGTGGCGATGTTGGCGGCTATGGCGGTTTAGGGGTTAATACTTGAATAGGTTTATTGCGTTGTCGGTTAATGGCAGATTAAGGGTTAATAGTTTTAAGAGGTAGTTTGCGATGTTGGGGTTGGCAGATTTAGGGGTTAATAATTTAGTTATTACTTGCGGTGTGGGTTTGATGGCGGTTTAGGGTATAATAGACTTTATTAGTTATTGTGGTGGGGGATTGCGGTTGACAGGTATATAGACATTGCGCATGCGTTAGGTATTAGTTTATTTTTGCAGGCATTTTCGGGAGTTACGGTGCTCCCATACTCAGTGCAAGGCCTGCTACGGCTGCCTTTTATGGCGAGGTAAAAATGGAGTAAGATTTCTCCATTTTTGCCACTTAAGGCCTTGCACTGGATATTGGATACCGATTTACGACGCGGTCCCATGTTAGCCTATGGGAGTAATAATTGCGAGCGACGGGTGAAATATACGCACGTAACTTGTATGCTACACCGTATATGTAATACCAAAATCGCGTGAAAACTGGCGTCGCCGGCTTTTGCGGGCGACGCTGCATATGTAATGGGGATCCAGATTTCTGAGAAGGCAGGTTGAGAAAAACCCTCGGGTGACTGCAAAAGACCTGCAGCAATACTTGGTGGCAACAGGCATTGAAGTTTCAGTTTGCACAGTAGGGCACATACTAAACAAAGAAGGTTTATGTGCCAGAACTCCAAGACGTACACCACTACTGTCCCAAAAGCACAGGAAAAGTCAGCTCCAATATGCTCAAAATCATATACATAAGCCACTGAAGTTTTGGGATTCTGTTCTGTTATTGATTAAATTACATGTATTCAGTTACATGTTTTGTCATAATTTAAAAAGAAAATAACGATATATACACAGTTAAGGGTGGTTTAAAGAAGTTAGATTTCAATTAAAAAAAAAGTTAGACAGGTTCTATTAAAAAAATCAAGTCTATTTGGGAGTATTTCTAATGATAAATAAGGCGCATATATAATACTAATGAAGAGATTTATCATTAACCTGCCGCATCTCGCCTTTGGAAATTAGCGTTAAAATACTACCGTTTTTATGATAAATATGGGCGCCTCTCCAAAGGCGGCTGCGGAGAACTGGTAGGAGAACTGAAAGTCATATTTCAAGAATGAATGATAAATGTAGCCTTAAGTACTAAAGATGCTTGTCATGAATGGTTAAATATTTTGGAGTCTGCAGTATTCATTAAAAGTTGCATTTTCAGTTTAATTTGGGGAAACCACTTGAAGCAGTCGTTGTGTTGAGCTATTTCAATTGCTTTTGTTTGATTTGTTCATTGCAAACAGCTGAAAGTCTGTACATTTTGACAATAAACTGGATTTGCAATGGGGGTTGAATACTTTTGATTACAACGGTATAGGCATATATAAAAGTGCATTGGTACCCTTTGCAGTCAAGTAGCTGAAAACATGAAAAATCATATTTATGCAATATTCATATTTAATAAAGTGTTTAACTGTGTATGTATTGTAAATATTTCACACTTCAATGTTCTTCATATAGGGGGAATATGTTCTAAGTATTTTTAAATAGATATTCCTATATATATATCTGTATATATCTATATATCTATATCTATATATATATTCCAGCGCTATATATATATCTATATATATATTCCAGAGCTGGAAATCTGTTGGCGCTTTATAAATAAATAATAATAATAATAATAGGTATAGATATATTTTACCAAAAAAGCAACAGATATATAATTAGAAACATTTTTTTAAATGAAATAGAACATATTACTCTGTGTGAAGAACATTGGAATGCGAAATATTCATAATTCATGTCGGGGTTAGCGCACTTGAAAAAAACATAATTTATGTAAGAACTTACCTGATAAATTCATTTCTTTCATATTAGCAAGAGTCCATGAGCTAGTGACGTATGGGATATACATTCCTACCAGGAGGGGCAAAGTTTCCCAAACCTTAAAATGCCTATAAATACACCCCTCACCACACCCACAATTCAGTTTAACGAATAACCAAGAAGTGGGGTGATAAGAAAGGAGCGAAAGCATCAAAAATAAGGAATTGGAATAATTGTGCTTTATACAAAAAAATCATAACCACCACAAAAAGGGTGGGCCTCATGGACTCTTGCTAAATTCTAATATGAAAGAAATGAATTTATCAGGTAAGTTCTTACATAAATTATGTTTTCTTTCATGTAATTAGCAAGAGTCCATGAGCTAGTGACGTATGGGATAGCAGATACCCAAGATGTGGAACTTCCACGCAAGAGTCACTAGAGAGGGAGGGATAAAATAAAGACAGCCAATCACGCTGAAAAAATTAATCCACTACCCAAACAAAAGTTTAAATTTTTATAATGAAAAAAAACTGAAATATAAGCAGAAGAATCAAACTGAAACAGCTGCCTGAAGTACTATTCCACCAAAAAACTGCTTCTGAAGAAGAGAAAACATCAAAATGGTAGAATTTAGTAAAAATATGCAAAGAAGACCAAGTCATTGCTTTGCAAATCTTATCAACAGAAGCTTCATTCTTAAAAGCCCAGGAAGTAGAAACTGACCTAGTAGAATGAGAATAATAGAGACTGAAGGTTCCAACAAACGGAACCCAATAAACTTGTCACTTGTCTGTTAGAGACAAAAACATTGACACAATCTATCTGGAAACCTAAAAAAGGTGATCCTTGTGTGAGGAATCAAGGAGCTTTTGATAAAAAGATCCTCTAACCATGTCTTGAATAAACAACAAAGTTGAATCGTATGAGATTCCGCAGAACGAAAAGACTGAGCCAGTACCACAATACCGTCCAAATAAGGAACACTGAGAACCTTGAAAAGATTCTTAGAGCTGTCGCTAGACCAGAAGGAAAAACAACAAATTGGTAATGCTTGTCAAAAAAAGAGAATCTCAGAAAATAAAAATAATCTGAATGAAAACAGAAAATGAAGATATGCATCTATTGTATCTATTGTAAACAAATAATGCCATCACTGACCAAAAAGGCAGAATAGATCATATAAATACCATTCTAAAAGATGGTACACTTATATGACAGATCAAAAAGATTTTCTATCTTTGGAACAATGAATAGTCTTGAAAAAAACGCCACAACCCAGTTCCTAAAAAGAAACTGGAATAAATACCCCAGAAAACTCCAGGTCTGAGACACACTTCAGGAAAGTGTTAGTCTTACTGGAATAGCTGGAATATGATAGAGAAAAAAGACTTCTCACAGACAGTTTTACTCTGAAACCTATTCTGTACCCAAAGTCTAAGAAGTTTGGACTGAATAGAACCAAACAAATTTCAAAAAAAGTCTTAACCTGCCCCTTACCAGCCAAGCTGGAATAAGAATCTCACCTACATGCAAATTTGGGGAGCTGACTTTGAACTTTAACCCCTTAACGACCAACGACTTATGGGGTACGTCCTGCAAAAAAATGCAGTTAATGACCAAGGACGTACCCCATACGTCGTTGGTCTTTGAAAGCAGTGGAAGCGATCCTGATCACTTCCAACTGCTTTCATGTTATAGCAGTGATGCCTCGATATTGAGGCATCCTGCTATAACATTTTTTAGCCCACCGATGAAGAGAGAGCCACCCTGTGGCCCTCTCTGCATCGGCCATCAATGGCCATGTTCGTTGGTGGGTGGGAGCTGATCCGTGGGGAAGGGGGCGAGATCGAGTGCGCGCGGGTGCGCGGGTGTACGCGCGTGCACGTGAGCGGGTGCGCGGGTGCGCACGCGTGCACGTGAGCGGGTGCGCGGGTGCGCACGCGTGCACGTGAGCGGGTGCGCGCGCGTGCACGGGAGCGGGTGCGCGCGCGTGCACGGGAGCGGGTGCGCGCGCGGGCGGGTGGGAACCCTACACAATGGAACAAATGTTAAGTGGTACATGGTGGGAGAGAGGGTGGGAACATTACAAATTAACTTGTAATTTAGCGATCTGGGAGGGTGGGAGGTTGGGGGTTGAGGGGGGGCAGCTACACTACAAAAAATAGAATTTTTAAAATAATAAAATATAATAAAAAACATATTTGATTTCAAACTGGGTACTGGCAGACAGCTGCCAGTACCCAATATGGCGCATAATAAGGCAGAGAGGGGGGTTAGAGAGCTGTTTGGGGGGGATCAGGGAGGTTGGGGGCTAAGGGGGGATCCTACAGAGCAGAATTATCATTTTTTTTTTTTTTTAAATCCCAAAAAAACTCTTATTTTAGTACTGGCAGACTTACTGCCAGTACTTAAGATGGCAGGGACAATTGTGGGGTGGTGGAGGGAAGAGAGCTGTTTGGGAGGGATCAGGGGGTGTGATGTGTCATGTGGGAGGTTGATACCTACACTAAAGCTAAAATTAACCCTGCAAGCTCCCTACAAGCTCCCTAATTAACCCCTTCAATGCTGGGCATTATACACGTGTGGTGCGCAACGGCATTTAGCTGCCTTCTAATTACCAAAAAGCAAAGCCAAAGCCATATATGTCTGCTATTTCTGAACAAAGGGGATCCCAGAGAAGCTTTTACAACCATTTATGCCATAATTGCACAAGCTGTTTGTAAATAATTTCAGTGAGAAACCTAAAATTGTGAAAAATTTAACGCTTTATTTTTATTTGTTAGCATTTGGCGGTGAAATGGTGGCATGAAATATACCAAAATGGGCCTAGATCAATACTTTGGGTTGTCTACTACATTATACTAAAGCTAAAATTAACCCTAAAAGCACATGTAAACATTGGGTATTTCTAAACTCAGGACAAAATTTAGAAACTATTTAGCATGGGTGTTTTTTGGTGGTTGTAGATGTGTAACAGATTTTGGGGGTCAAAGTTAGAAAAAGTGTGTTTTTTTCCATTTTTTCCTCATATTTTATAATTTTTTTTATAGTAAATTATAAGATATGATGAAAATAATGGTATCTTTAGAAAGTCCATTTAGTGGCGAGAAAAACGGTATATAATATGTGTGGGTACAGTAAATGAGTAAGAGGAAAATTACAGCTAAACACAAACGCTGCAGAAATGTAAAAATAGCCTTGTCCCAAACGGACAGAAAATGGAAAAGTGCTGTGGTCCTTAAGGGGTTAAAAAGGCTTAATTGAATGAAGAAAAAAACTTCCAATTATAAACATGTTACTTGGGGAAGAATTCAGGATTCCGTTCCTTAGTAAGAACAGAAAACTATATAAGCTTAAAGTTTTAGTCTTAGAATTCAATCTTGGGGCGCGATCCGATATAGATCGCAGTTTGCGGCACAAGCGAGGGAACCGGCGTCGCCCGCAGTTTCAGCTCGCAACTCGAGCTATCCCATATAAGTCGCCGTCCGATGCTAACGTGCCGTAAGTCTGACAAACCAGCGATGTCCAGAAATCTGCGCAAGTACAAATTTCTGGCGTCGCCAGTGACTTGCGGCACGTTAGAAACTGCTTGCGCCTATAAAACCTGACTAAAGTCTAAAACACCCGCACTGTCTAACACGCCTCCCTAACATAGCTCGACACGTATAACCCTCTATCCGCTATCCCCCCTCACTATCCTAACAATAAAAAAGCTATTAACCCCTAAACCGCCGCTCCCGTACCCCGCCGCAACCTAATAAAGTTATTAACCCCTAAACCGTCGCTCCCGTACCCCGCCGCCAGCTATATTATATCTATAACCCCCTAAAGTGAGCCCCTAACACCGCCGCCATCTATATTAAAATTATTAACCCCTAATGTAAGCCCCTTATACCGCCGCCATCTCTATTAAAATGATTAACCCCTAATTTAATCTACCTACCCCGCCGCCAGCTATATTATCTATGTTAACCCTAAGTATATTATAGTTAATATAGGTATTACATTATATATATTAACTATATTAACCCTAATTATATTAGGGTTAATATAGTTAATATAGTTACTATAGTATTTATATTAACTATATTAACTCTATCTAACCCTAACACCCCTAACTAAATTTATATTAAATTAATCTAATTCATTTATAAACTAAAATATTCCTATTTAAATCTAAATACTTACCTATAAAATAAACCCTAAGATAGCTACAATATAATTAATAATTACATTGTAGCTATGTTAGGGTTAATATTTATTTTGCATAAATAAAAAGAGAGAAGCGCTCAACCTGGGAACGAACAACAGCATAATAGCTTGTTCTATGGCTAGTTACCACCCTAGAAGCAGCCTCTTTTTGCTCAATATGTGCCTTTCACAGAGAAGAACTTTACTGTAGCATATCAGTCTGATCCTGACTTCACAGTACAGTCCAGCCCCGAAATACCAGGCAATCCTTCTCTGAACAAGACAAACAGCAAAACCCCAGACGTACGTTTCGGCCTATTGTGGGCCTCGTCAGTGAGGTGCAGCCATATCGCTCTAGGCACACTGAGCAACGGGTCCACGTCTGGATTCCCGCATCACACTTAGGGAGACTTCCCTAAGTGTCATAATTTGCATAAATAAAAAGAGAGAAGCGCTCAACCTGGGAACGAACAACAGCATAATAGCTTGTTCTATGGCTAGTTACCACCCTAGAAGCAGCCTCTTTTTGCTCAATATGTGCCTTTCACAGAGAAGAACTTTCCTGTAGCATATCAGTCTGATCCTGACTTCACAGTACAGTCCAGCCCCGAAATACCAGGCAATCCTTCTCTGAACAAGACAAACAGCAAAACCCCAGACGTACGTTTCGGCCTATTGTGGGCCTCGTCAGTGAGGTGCAGCCATATCGCTCTAGGCACACTGAGCAACGGGTCCACGTCTGGATTCCCGCATCACACTTAGGGAGACTTCCCTAAGTGTCATAATTTGCATAAATAAAAAGAGAGAAGCGCTCAACCTGGGAACGAACAACAGCATAATAGCTTGTTCTATGGCTAGTTACCACCCTAGAAGCAGCCTCTTTTTGCTCAATATGTGCCTTTCACAGAGAAGAACTTTCCTGTAGCATATCAGTCTGATCCTGACTTCACAGTACAGTCCAGCCCCGAAATACCAGGCAATCCTTCTCTGAACAAGACAAACAGCAAAACCCCAGACGTACGTTTCGGCCTATTGTGGGCCTCGTCAGTGAGGTGCAGCCATATCGCTCTAGGCACACTGAGCAACGGGTCCACGTCTGGATTCCCGCATCACACTTAGGGAGACTTCCCTAAGTGTCATAATTTGCATAAATAAAAAGAGAGAAGCGCTCAACCTGGGAACGAACAACAGCATAATAGCTTGTTCTATGGCTAGTTACCACCCTAGAAGCAGCCTCTTTTTGCTCAATATGTGCCTTTCACAGAGAAGAACTTTCCTGTAGCATATCAGTCTGATCCTGACTTCACAGTACAGTCCAGCCCCGAAATACCAGGCAATCCTTCTCTGAACAAGACAAACAGCAAAACCCCAGACGTACGTTTCGGCCTATTGTGGGCCTCGTCAGTGAGGTGCAGCCATATCGCTCTAGGCACACTGAGCAACGGGTCCACGTCTGGATTCCCGCATCACACTTAGGGAGACTTCCCTAAGTGTCATAATTTGCATAAATAAAAAGAGAGAAGCGCTCAACCTGGGAACGAACAACAGCATAATAGCTTGTTCTATGGCTAGTTACCACCCTAGAAGCAGCCTCTTTTTGCTCAATATGTGCCTTTCACAGAGAAGAACTTTCCTGTAGCATATCAGTCTGATCCTGACTTCACAGTACAGTCCAGCCCCGAAATACCAGGCAATCCTTCTCTGAACAAGACAAACAGCAAAACCCCAGACGTACGTTTCGGCCTATTGTGGGCCTCGTCAGTGAGGTGCAGCCATATCGCTCTAGGCACACTGAGCAACGGGTCCACGTCTGGATTCCCGCATCACACTTAGGGAGACTTCCCTAAGTGTCATAATTTGCATAAATAAAAAGAGAGAAGCGCTCAACCTGGGAACGAACAACAGCATAATAGCTTGTTCTATGGCTAGTTACCACCCTAGAAGCAGCCTCTTTTTGCTCAATATGTGCCTTTCACAGAGAAGAACTTTCCTGTAGCATATCAGTCTGATCCTGACTTCACAGTACAGTCCAGCCCCGAAATACCAGGCAATCCTTCTCTGAACAAGACAAACAGCAAAACCCCAGACGTACGTTTTGGCCTATTGTGGGCCTCGTCAGTGAGGTGCAGCCATATCGCTCTAGGCACACTGAGCAACGGGTCCACGTCTGGATTCCCGCATCACACTTAGGGAGACTTCCCTAAGTGTCATAATTTGCATAAATAAAAAGAGAGAAGCGCTCAACCTGGGAACGAACAACAGCATAATAGCTTGTTCTATGGCTAGTTACCACCCTAGAAGCAGCCTCTTTTTGCTCAATATGTGCCTTTCACAGAGAAGAACTTTCCTGTAGCATATCAGTCTGATCCTGACTTCACAGTACAGTCCAGCCCCGAAATACCAGGCAATCCTTCTCTGAACAAGACAAACAGCAAAACCCCAGACGTACGTTTCGGCCTATTGTGGGCCTCATCAGTGAGGTGCAGCCATATCGCTCTAGGCACACTGAGCAACGGGTCCACGTCTGGATTCCCGCATCACACTTAGGGAGACTTCCCTAAGTGTCATAATTTGCATAAATAAAAAGAGAGAAGCGCTCAACCTGGGAACGAACAACAGCATAATAGCTTGTTCTATGGCTAGTTACCACCCTAGAAGCAGCCTCTTTTTGCTCAATATGTGCCTTTCACAGAGAAGAACTTTCCTGTAGCATATCAGTCTGATCCTGACTTCACAGTACAGTCCAGCCCCGAAATACCAGGCAATCCTTCTCTGAACAAGACAAACAGCAAAACCCCAGACGTACGTTTCGGCCTATTGTGGGCCTCGTCAGTGAGGTGCAGCCATATCGCTCTAGGCACACTGAGCAACGGGTCCACGTCTGGATTCCCGCATCACACTTAGGGAGACTTCCCTAAGTGTCATAATTTGCATAAATAAAAAGAGAGAAGCGCTCAACCTGGGAACGAACAACAGCATAATAGCTTGTTCTATGGCTAGTTACCACCCTAGAAGCAGCCTCTTTTTGCTCAATATGTGCCTTTCACAGAGAAGAACTTTCCTGTAGCATATCAGTCTGATCCTGACTTCACAGTACAGTCCAGCCCCGAAATACCAGGCAATCCTTCTCTGAACAAGACAAACAGCAAAACCCCAGACGTACGTTTCGGCCTATTGTGGGCCTCGTCAGTGAGGTGCAGCCATATCGCTCTAGGCACACTGAGCAACGGGTCCACGTCTGGATTCCCGCATCACACTTAGGGAGACTTCCCTAAGTGTCATAATTTGCATAAATAAAAAGAGAGAAGCGCTCAACCTGGGAACGAACAACAGCATAATAGCTTGTTCTATGGCTAGTTACCACCCTAGAAGCAGCCTCTTTTTGCTCAATATGTGCCTTTCACAGAGAAGAACTTTCCTGTAGCATATCAGTCTGATCCTGATTTCACAGTACAGTCCAGCCCCGAAATACCAGGCAATCCTTCTCTGAACAAGACAAACAGCAAAACCCCAGACGTACGTTTCGGCCTATTGTGGGCCTCGTCAGTGAGGTGCAGCCATATCGCTCTAGGCACACTGAGCAACGGGTCCACGTCTGGATTCCCGCATCACACTTAGGGAGACTTCCCTAAGTGTCATAATTTGCATAAATAAAAAGAGAGAAGCGCTCAACCTGGGAACGAACAACAGCATAATAGCTTGTTCTATGGCTAGTTACCACCCTAGAAGCAGCCTCTTTTTGCTCAATATGTGCCTTTCACAGAGAAGAACTTTCCTGTAGCATATCAGTCTGATCCTGACTTCACAGTACAGTCCAGCCCCGAAATACCAGGCAATCCTTCTCTGAACAAGACAAACAGCAAAACCCCAGACGTACGTTTCGGCCTATTGTGGGCCTCGTCAGTGAGGTGCAGCCATATCGCTCTAGGCACACTGAGCAACGGGTCCACGTCTGGATTCCCGCATCACACTTAGGGAGACTTCCCTAAGTGTCATAATTTGCATAAATAAAAAGAGAGAAGCGCTCAACCTGGGAACGAACAACAGCATAATAGCTTGTTCTATGGCTAGTTACCACCCTAGAAGCAGCCTCTTTTTGCTCAATATGTGCCTTTCACAGAGAAGAACTTTCCTGTAGCATATCAGTCTGATCCTGACTTCACAGTACAGTCCAGCCCCGAAATACCAGGCAATCCTTCTCTGAACAAGACAAACAGCAAAACCCCAGACGTACGTTTCGGCCTATTGTGGGCCTCGTCAGTGAGGTGCAGCCATATCGCTCTAGGCACACTGAGCAACAGGTCCACGTCTGGATTCCCGCATCACACTTAGGGAGACTTCCCTAAGTGTCATAATTTGCATAAATAAAAAGAGAGAAGCGCTCAACCTGGGAACGAACAACAGCATAATAGCTTGTTCTATGGCTAGTTACCACCCTAGAAGCAGCCTCTTTTTGCTCAATATGTGCCTTTCACAGAGAAGAACTTTCCTGTAGCATATCAGTCTGATCCTGACTTCACAGTACAGTCCAGCCCCGAAATACCAGGCAATCCTTCTCTGAACAAGACAAACAGCAAAACCCCAGACGTACGTTTCGGCCTATTGTGGGCCTCGTCAGTGAGGTGCAGCCATATCGCTCTAGGCACACTGAGCAACGGGTCCACGTCTGGATTCCCGCATCACACTTAGGGAGACTTCCCTAAGTGTCATAATTTGCATAAATAAAAAGAGAGAAGCGCTCAACCTGGGACCGAACAACAGCATAATAGCTTGTTCTATGGCTAGTTACCACCCTAGAAGCAGCCTCTTTTTGCTCAATATGTGCCTTTCACAGAGAAGAACTTTCCTGTAGCATATCAGTCTGATCCTGACTTCACAGTACAGTCCAGCCCCGAAATACCAGGCAATCCTTCTCTGAACAAGACAAACAGCAAAACCCCAGACGTACGTTTCGGCCTATTGTGGGCCTCGTCAGTGAGGTGCAGCCATATCGCTCTAGGCACACTGAGCAACGGGTCCACGTCTGGATTCCCGCATCACACTTAGGGAGACTTCCCTAAGTGTCATAATTTGCATAAATAAAAAGAGAGAAGCGCTCAACCTGGGAACGAACAACAGCATAATAGCTTGTTCTATGGCTAGTTACCACCCTAGAAGCAGCCTCTTTTTGCTCAATATGTGCCTTTCACAGAGAAGAACTTTCCTGTAGCATATCAGTCTGATCCTGACTTCACAGTACAGTCCAGCCCCGAAATACCAGGCAATCCTTCTCTGAACAAGACAAACAGCAAAACCCCAGACGTACGTTTCGGCCTATTGTGGGCCTCGTCAGTGAGGTGCAGCCATATCGCTCTAGGCACACTGAGCAACGGGTCCACGTCTGGATTCCCGCATCACACTTAGGGAGACTTCCCTAAGTGTCATAATTTGCATAAATAAAAAGAGAGAAGCGCTCAACCTGGGAACGAACAACAGCATAATAGCTTGTTCTATGGCTAGTTACCACCCTAGAAGCAGCCTCTTTTTGCTCAATATGTGCCTTTCACAGAGAAGAACTTTCCTGTAGCATATCAGTCTGATCCTGACTTCACAGTACAGTCCAGCCCCGAAATACCAGGCAATCCTTCTCTGAACAAGACAAACAGCAAAACCCCAGACGTACGTTTCGGCCTATTGTGGGCCTCGTCAGTGAGGTGCAGCCATATCGCTCTAGGCACACTGAGCAACGGGTCCACGTCTGGATTCCCGCATCACACTTAGGGAGACTTCCCTAAGTGTCATTATTTGCATAAATAAAAAGAGAGAAGCGCTCAACCTGGGAACGAACAACAGCATAATAGCTTGTTCTATGGCTAGTTACCACCCTAGAAGCAGCCTCTTTTTGCTCAATATGTGCCTTTCACAGAGAAGAACTTTCCTGTAGCATATCAGTCTGATCCTGACTTCACAGTACAGTCCAGCCCCGAAATACCAGGCAATCCTTCTCTGAACAAGACAAACAGCAAAACCCCAGACGTACGTTTCGGCCTATTGTGGGCCTCGTCAGTGAGGTGCAGCCATATCGCTCTAGGCACACTGAGCAACGGGTCCACGTCTGGATTCCCGCATCACACTTAGGGAGACTTCCCTAAGTGTCATAATTTGCATAAATAAAAAGAGAGAAGCGCTCAACCTGGGAACGAACAACAGCATAATAGCTTGTTCTATGGCTAGTTACCACCCTAGAAGCAGCCTCTTTTTGCTCAATATGTGCCTTTCACAGAGAAGAACTTTCCTGTAGCATATCAGTCTGATCCTGACTTCACAGTACAGTCCAGCCCCGAAATACCAGGCAATCCTTCTCTGAACAAGACAAACAGCAAAACCCCAGACGTACGTTTCGGCCTATTGTGGGCCTCGTCAGTGAGGTGCAGCCATATCGCTCTAGGCACACTGAGCAACGGGTCCACGTCTGGATTCCCGCATCACACTTAGGGAGACTTCCCTAAGTGTCATAATTTGCATAAATAAAAAGAGAGAAGCGCTCAACCTGGGAACGAACAACAGCATAATAGCTTGTTCTATGGCTAGTTACCACCCTAGAAGCAGCCTCTTTTTGCTCAATATGTGCCTTTCACAGAGAAGAACTTTCCTGTAGCATATCAGTCTGATCCTGACTTCACAGTACAGTCCAGCCCCGAAATACCAGGCAATCCTTCTCTGAACAAGACAAACAGCAAAACCCCAGACGTACGTTTCGGCCTATTGTGGGCCTCGTCAGTGAGGTGCAGCCATATCGCTCTAGGCACACTGAGCAACGGGTCCACGTCTGGATTCCCGCATCACACTTAGGGAGACTTCCCTAAGTGTCATAATTTGCATAAATAAAAAGAGAGAAGCGCTCAACCTGGGAACGAACAACAGCATAATAGCTTGTTCTATGGCTAGTTACCACCCTAGAAGCAGCCTCTTTTTGCTCAATATGTGCCTTTCACAGAGAAGAACTTTCCTGTAGCATATCAGTCTGATCCTGACTTCACAGTACAGTCCAGCCCCGAAATACCAGGCAATCCTTCTCTGAACAAGACAAACAGCAAAACCCCAGACGTACGTTTCGGCCTATTGTGGGCCTCGTCAGTGAGGTGCAGCCATATCGCTCTAGGCACACTGAGCAACGGGTCCACGTCTGGATTCCCGCATCACACTTAGGGAGACTTCCCTAAGTGTCATAATTTGCATAAATAAAAAGAGAGAAGCGCTCAACCTGGGAACGAACAACAGCATAATAGCTTGTTCTATGGCTAGTTACCACCCTAGAAGCAGCCTCTTTTTGCTCAATATGTGCCTTTCACAGAGAAGAACTTTCCTGTAGCATATCAGTCTGATCCTGACTTCACAGTACAGTCCAGCCCCGAAATACCAGGCAATCCTTCTCTGAACAAGACAAACAGCAAAACCCCAGACGTACGTTTCGGCCTATTGTGGGCCTCGTCAGTGAGGTGCAGCCATATCGCTCTAGGCACACTGAGCAACGGGTCCACGTCTGGATTCCCGCATCACACTTAGGGAGACTTCCCTAAGTGTCATAATTTGCATAAATAAAAAGAGAGAAGCGCTCAACCTGGGAACGAACAACAGCATAATAGCTTGTTCTATGGCTAGTTACCACCCTAGAAGCAGCCTCTTTTTGCTCAATATGTGCCTTTCACAGAGAAGAACTTTCCTGTAGCATATCAGTCTGATCCTGACTTCACAGTACAGTCCAGCCCCGAAATACCAGGCAATCCTTCTCTGAACAAGACAAACAGCAAAACCCCAGACGTACGTTTTGGCCTATTGTGGGCCTCGTCAGTGAGGTGCAGCCATATCGCTCTAGGCACACTGAGCAACGGGTCCACGTCTGGATTCCCGCATCACACTTAGGGAGACTTCCCTAAGTGTCATAATTTGCATAAATAAAAAGAGAGAAGCGCTCAACCTGGGAACGAACAACAGCATAATAGCTTGTTCTATGGCTAGTTACCACCCTAGAAGCAGCCTCTTTTTGCTCAATATGTGCCTTTCACAGAGAAGAACTTTCCTGTAGCATATCAGTCTGATCCTGACTTCACAGTACAGTCCAGCCCCGAAATACCAGGCAATCCTTCTCTGAACAAGACAAACAGCAAAACCCCAGACGTACGTTTCGGCCTATTGTGGGCCTCATCAGTGAGGTGCAGCCATATCGCTCTAGGCACACTGAGCAACGGGTCCACGTCTGGATTCCCGCATCACACTTAGGGAGACTTCCCTAAGTGTCATAATTTGCATAAATAAAAAGAGAGAAGCGCTCAACCTGGGAACGAACAACAGCATAATAGCTTGTTCTATGGCTAGTTACCACCCTAGAAGCAGCCTCTTTTTGCTCAATATGTGCCTTTCACAGAGAAGAACTTTCCTGTAGCATATCAGTCTGATCCTGACTTCACAGTACAGTCCAGCCCCGAAATACCAGGCAATCCTTCTCTGAACAAGACAAACAGCAAAACCCCAGACGTACGTTTCGGCCTATTGTGGGCCTCGTCAGTGAGGTGCAGCCATATCGCTCTAGGCACACTGAGCAACGGGTCCACGTCTGGATTCCCGCATCACACTTAGGGAGACTTCCCTAAGTGTCATAATTTGCATAAATAAAAAGAGAGAAGCGCTCAACCTGGGAACGAACAACAGCATAATAGCTTGTTCTATGGCTAGTTACCACCCTAGAAGCAGCCTCTTTTTGCTCAATATGTGCCTTTCACAGAGAAGAACTTTCCTGTAGCATATCAGTCTGATCCTGACTTCACAGTACAGTCCAGCCCCGAAATACCAGGCAATCCTTCTCTGAACAAGACAAACAGCAAAACCCCAGACGTACGTTTCGGCCTATTGTGGGCCTCGTCAGTGAGGTGCAGCCATATCGCTCTAGGCACACTGAGCAACGGGTCCACGTCTGGATTCCCGCATCACACTTAGGGAGACTTCCCTAAGTGTCATAATTTGCATAAATAAAAAGAGAGAAGCGCTCAACCTGGGAACGAACAACAGCATAATAGCTTGTTCTATGGCTAGTTACCACCCTAGAAGCAGCCTCTTTTTGCTCAATATGTGCCTTTCACAGAGAAGAACTTTCCTGTAGCATATCAGTCTGATCCTGATTTCACAGTACAGTCCAGCCCCGAAATACCAGGCAATCCTTCTCTGAACAAGACAAACAGCAAAACCCCAGACGTACGTTTCGGCCTATTGTGGGCCTCGTCAGTGAGGTGCAGCCATATCGCTCTAGGCACACTGAGCAACGGGTCCACGTCTGGATTCCCGCATCACACTTAGGGAGACTTCCCTAAGTGTCATAATTTGCATAAATAAAAAGAGAGAAGCGCTCAACCTGGGAACGAACAACAGCATAATAGCTTGTTCTATGGCTAGTTACCACCCTAGAAGCAGCCTCTTTTTGCTCAATATGTGCCTTTCACAGAGAAGAACTTTCCTGTAGCATATCAGTCTGATCCTGACTTCACAGTACAGTCCAGCCCCGAAATACCAGGCAATCCTTCTCTGAACAAGACAAACAGCAAAACCCCAGACGTACGTTTCGGCCTATTGTGGGCCTCGTCAGTGAGGTGCAGCCATATCGCTCTAGGCACACTGAGCAACGGGTCCACGTCTGGATTCCCGCATCACACTTAGGGAGACTTCCCTAAGTGTCATAATTTGCATAAATAAAAAGAGAGAAGCGCTCAACCTGGGAACGAACAACAGCATAATAGCTTGTTCTATGGCTAGTTACCACCCTAGAAGCAGCCTCTTTTTGCTCAATATGTGCCTTTCACAGAGAAGAACTTTCCTGTAGCATATCAGTCTGATCCTGACTTCACAGTACAGTCCAGCCCCGAAATACCAGGCAATCCTTCTCTGAACAAGACAAACAGCAAAACCCCAGACGTACGTTTCGGCCTATTGTGGGCCTCGTCAGTGAGGTGCAGCCATATCGCTCTAGGCACACTGAGCAACAGGTCCACGTCTGGATTCCCGCATCACACTTAGGGAGACTTCCCTAAGTGTCATAATTTGCATAAATAAAAAGAGAGAAGCGCTCAACCTGGGAACGAACAACAGCATAATAGCTTGTTCTATGGCTAGTTACCACCCTAGAAGCAGCCTCTTTTTGCTCAATATGTGCCTTTCACAGAGAAGAACTTTCCTGTAGCATATCAGTCTGATCCTGACTTCACAGTACAGTCCAGCCCCGAAATACCAGGCAATCCTTCTCTGAACAAGACAAACAGCAAAACCCCAGACGTACGTTTCGGCCTATTGTGGGCCTCGTCAGTGAGGTGCAGCCATATCGCTCTAGGCACACTGAGCAACGGGTCCACGTCTGGATTCCCGCATCACACTTAGGGAGACTTCCCTAAGTGTCATAATTTGCATAAATAAAAAGAGAGAAGCGCTCAACCTGGGACCGAACAACAGCATAATAGCTTGTTCTATGGCTAGTTACCACCCTAGAAGCAGCCTCTTTTTGCTCAATATGTGCCTTTCACAGAGAAGAACTTTCCTGTAGCATATCAGTCTGATCCTGACTTCACAGTACAGTCCAGCCCCGAAATACCAGGCAATCCTTCTCTGAACAAGACAAACAGCAAAACCCCAGACGTACGTTTCGGCCTATTGTGGGCCTCGTCAGTGAGGTGCAGCCATATCGCTCTAGGCACACTGAGCAACGGGTCCACGTCTGGATTCCCGCATCACACTTAGGGAGACTTCCCTAAGTGTCATAATTTGCATAAATAAAAAGAGAGAAGCGCTCAACCTGGGAACGAACAACAGCATAATAGCTTGTTCTATGGCTAGTTACCACCCTAGAAGCAGCCTCTTTTTGCTCAATATGTGCCTTTCACAGAGAAGAACTTTCCTGTAGCATATCAGTCTGATCCTGACTTCACAGTACAGTCCAGCCCCGAAATACCAGGCAATCCTTCTCTGAACAAGACAAACAGCAAAACCCCAGACGTACGTTTCGGCCTATTGTGGGCCTCGTCAGTGAGGTGCAGCCATATCGCTCTAGGCACACTGAGCAACGGGTCCACGTCTGGATTCCCGCATCACACTTAGGGAGACTTCCCTAAGTGTCATAATTTGCATAAATAAAAAGAGAGAAGCGCTCAACCTGGGAACGAACAACAGCATAATAGCTTGTTCTATGGCTAGTTACCACCCTAGAAGCAGCCTCTTTTTGCTCAATATGTGCCTTTCACAGAGAAGAACTTTCCTGTAGCATATCAGTCTGATCCTGACTTCACAGTACAGTCCAGCCCCGAAATACCAGGCAATCCTTCTCTGAACAAGACAAACAGCAAAACCCCAGACGTACGTTTCGGCCTATTGTGGGCCTCGTCAGTGAGGTGCAGCCATATCGCTCTAGGCACACTGAGCAACGGGTCCACGTCTGGATTCCCGCATCACACTTAGGGAGACTTCCCTAAGTGTCATTATTTGCATAAATAAAAAGAGAGAAGCGCTCAACCTGGGAACGAACAACAGCATAATAGCTTGTTCTATGGCTAGTTACCACCCTAGAAGCAGCCTCTTTTGGCTCAATATGTGCCTTTCACAGAGAAGAACTTTCCTGTAGCATATCAGTCTGATCCTGACTTCACAGTACAGTCCAGCCCCGAAATACCAGGCAATCCTTCTCTGAACAAGACAAACAGCAAAACCCCAGACGTACGTTTCGGCCTATTGTGGGCCTCGTCAGTGAGGTGCAGCCATATCGCTCTAGGCACACTGAGCAACGGGTCCACGTCTGGATTCCCGCATCACACTTAGGGAGACTTCCCTAAGTGTCATAATTTGCATAAATAAAAAGAGAGAAGCGCTCAACCTGGGAACGAACAACAGCATAATAGCTTGTTCTATGGCTAGTTACCACCCTAGAAGCAGCCTCTTTTTGCTCAATATGTGCCTTTCACAGAGAAGAACTTTCCTGTAGCATATCAGTCTGATCCTGACTTCACAGTACAGTCCAGCCCCGAAATACCAGGCAATCCTTCTCTGAACAAGACAAACAGCAAAACCCCAGACGTACGTTTCGGCCTATTGTGGGCCTCGTCAGTGAGGTGCAGCCATATCGCTCTAGGCACACTGAGCAACGGGTCCACGTCTGGATTCCCGCATCACACTTAGGGAGACTTCCCTAAGTGTCATAATTTGCATAAATAAAAAGAGAGAAGCGCTCAACCTGGGAACGAACAACAGCATAATAGCTTGTTCTATGGCTAGTTACCACCCTAGAAGCAGCCTCTTTTTGCTCAATATGTGCCTTTCACAGAGAAGAACTTTCCTGTAGCATATCAGTCTGATCCTGACTTCACAGTACAGTCCAGCCCCGAAATACCAGGCAATCCTTCTCTGAACAAGACAAACAGCAAAACCCCAGACGTACGTTTCGGCCTATTGTGGGCCTCGTCAGTGAGGTGCAGCCATATCGCTCTAGGCACACTGAGCAACGGGTCCACGTCTGGATTCCCGCATCACACTTAGGGAGACTTCCCTAAGTGTCATAATTTGCATAAATAAAAAGAGAGAAGCGCTCAACCTGGGAACGAACAACAGCATAATAGCTTGTTCTATGGCTAGTTACCACCCTAGAAGCAGCCTCTTTTTGCTCAATATGTGCCTTTCACAGAGAAGAACTTTCCTGTAGCATATCAGTCTGATCCTGACTTCACAGTACAGTCCAGCCCCGAAATACCAGGCAATCCTTCTCTGAACAAGACAAACAGCAAAACCCCAGACGTACGTTTCGGCCTATTGTGGGCCTCGTCAGTGAGGTGCAGCCATATCGCTCTAGGCACACTGAGCAACGGGTCCACGTCTGGATTCCCGCATCACACTTAGGGAGACTTCCCTAAGTGTCATAATTTGCATAAATAAAAAGAGAGAAGCGCTCAACCTTGGAACGAACAACAGCATAATAGCTTGTTCTATGGCTAGTTACCACCCTAGAAGCAGCCTCTTTTTGCTCAATATGTGCCTTTCACAGAGAAGAACTTTCCTGTAGCATATCAGTCTGATCCTGACTTCACAGTACAGTCCAGCCCCTAAATACCAGGCAATCCTTCTCTGAACAAGACAAACAGCAAAACCCCAGACGTACGTTTCGGCCTATTGTGGGCCTCGTCAGTGAGGTGCAGCCATATCGCTCTAGGCACACTGAGCAACGGGTCCACGTCTGGATTCCCGCATCACACTTAGGGAGACTTCCCTAAGTGTCATAATTTGCATAAATAAAAAGAGAGAAGCGCTCAACCTGGGAACGAACAACAGCATAATAGCTTGTTCTATGGCTAGTTACCACCCTAGAAGCAGCCTCTTTTTGCTCAATATGTGCCTTTCACAGAGAAGAACTTTCCTGTAGCATATCAGTCTGATCCTGACTTCACAGTACAGTCCAGCCCCGAAATACCAGGCAATCCTTCTCTGAACAAGACAAACAGCAAAACCCCAGACGTACGTTTCGGCCTATTGTGGGCCTCGTCAGTGAGGTGCAGCCATATCGCTCTAGGCACACTGAGCAACGGGTCCACGTCTGGATTCCCGCATCACACTTAGGGAGACTTCCCTAAGTGTCATAATTTGCATAAATAAAAAGAGAGAAGCGCTCAACCTGGGAACGAACAACAGCATAATAGCTTGTTCTATGGCTAGTTACCACCCTAGAAGCAGCCTCTTTTTGCTCAATATGTGCCTTTCACAGAGAAGAACTTTCCTGTAGCATGTCAGTCTGATCCTGACTTCACAGTACAGTCCAGCCCCGAAATACCAGGCAATCCTTCTCTGAACAAGACAAACAGCAAAACCCCAGACGTACGTTTCGGCCTATTGTGGGCCTCGTCAGTGAGGTGCAGCCATATCGCTCTAGGCACACTGAGCAACGGGTCCACGTCTGGATTCCCGCATCACACTTAGGGAGACTTCCCTAAGTGTCATAATTTGCATAAATAAAAAGAGAGAAGCGCTCAACCTGGGAACGAACAACAGCATAATAGCTTGTTCTATGGCTAGTTACCACCCTAGAAGCAGCCTCTTTTTGCTCAATATGTGCCTTTCACAGAGAAGAACTTTCCTGTAGCATATCAGTCTGATCCTGACTTCACAGTACAGTCCAGCCCCGAAATACCAGGCAATCCTTCTCTGAACAAGACAAACAGCAAAACCCCAGACGTACGTTTCGGCCTATTGTGGGCCTCGTCAGTGAGGTGCAGCCATATCGCTCTAGGCACACTGAGCAACGGGTCCACGTCTGGATTCCCGCATCACACTTAGGGAGACTTCCCTAAGTGTCATAATTTGCATAAATAAAAAGAGAGAAGCGCTCAACCTGGGAACGAACAACAGCATAATAGCTTGTTCTATGGCTAGTTACCACCCTAGAAGCAGCCTCTTTTTGCTCAATATGTGCCTTTCACAGAGAAGAACTTTCCTGTAGCATATCAGTCTGATCCTGACTTCACAGTACAGTCCAGCCCCGAAATACCAGGCAATCCTTCTCTGAACAAGACAAACAGCAAAACCCCAGACGTACGTTTCGGCCTATTGTGGGCCTCGTCAGTGAGGTGCAGCCATATCGCTCTAGGCACACTGAGCAACGGGTCCACGTCTGGATCAGAACAGCCAATAGAATGCGAGCTCAATCTGATTGGCTGATTGGATCAGCCAATCGGATTGAACTTGAATCTGATTGGCTGATTCAATCAGCCAATCAGATTTTTTTAACTTAATTCCGATTGGCTGATAGAATCCTATCAGCCAATCGGAATTCGGCGGACGCCATCTTGGATGACGTCATTTAAAGGTACCTCATTCCAAGTTCAGTAGTCGGCCGGGATGGATGCTCCGCAGCGGCGGAGCGAAGAAAGAAGATTGAAGATGCCGCCGGAAGAATGAAGACTTTGCTGCCGCTTGGAGGAAGACGTCGCCGGAGGAAGAATTCTTCTTTGCCGCTTGGAGGAAGACATCGCCGGAGGAACAATTCTTCTTTGCCGCTTGGAGGAAGACATCGCCCGGATCGGATCAGGAGTTCGGCCCGGTGTGGTGAAGACAAGGTAGGGAGATCTTCAGGGGGGTAGTGTTAGGCTTTTTTAAGGGGGGTTTGGGTGGTTTTAGAATAGGGGTATGTGGGTGGTGGGTTGTAATGGGGGGGGGTATTGTATTTGTATGCAAAAGAGCTGAATTCTTTGGGGCATGCCCCACAAAAGGCCCTTTTAAGGGCTGGTAAGGTAAAGAGCTTTGAAATTTGTTAAATTTAGAATAGGGCAGGGAATTTTTTTTATTTTGGGGGTTTATTATTTTATTAGGGGGCTTAGAATAGGTGTAATTAGCTTAAAATTTATGTAATCTTTTTTTATTTTTTGTAATTTAGTGTTTTTTTTTTTTTTGTAATTTAGTTTAGTTAATTTAATTGTATTTTTAGATAGATGTTTGTAGTTTATTTAATTTATTGATAGTGTAGGTGTATTTGTAACTTAGGTTAGGATTTATTTTACAGGTAATTGGGTAATTATTTTAACTAGGTAGATATTAAATAGTTAATAACTATTTAATAGCTATTATACCTAGTTAAAATAATTAACAATTTACCTGTAAAATAAATATTAACCCTAACATAGCTACAATGTAATTATTAATTATATTGTAGCTATCTTAGGGTTTATTTTATAGGTAAGTATTTAGATTTAAATAGGAACATTTTAGTTTATAAATGAATTAGATTAATTTAATATAAATTTAGTTAGGGGTGTTAGGGTTAGATAGAGTTAATATAAATACTATAGTAACTATATTAACTATATTAACCCTAATATAATTAGGGTTAATATAGTTAATATATATAATGTAATACCTATATTAACTATAATATACTTAGGGTTAATATAGATAATATAGCTGGCGGCGGGGTAGGTAGATTAAATAAGAGGTTAATCATTTTAATAGAGATGGCGGCGGTGTAAGGGGCTTACATTAGGGGTTAATAATATTAATATAGCTGGCGGCGGTATAGGGGGATTAGATTAGGGGTTAATAATTTTTATATAGGTGGCGGCGGTGTAAGGGGTCAGATTAGGGGATAGATAAGGTAGATGACAGCGGTGTAAGGGGTTCTAATTAGGGGATAGATAAGGTAGATGGCGGCGGTTTTAGGGGCTCACAGTAGGGGGTTAGTTTATGTAGATGGCGGCGGGATCCGGGAGCGGCGGTTTAGGGGTTAATAACTTTATTAGGGATTTCGGGGGGGGGGGGATCGCGGTTGACAGGTAGATAGACATTGCGCATGCGTTAGGTGTTAGGTTTATTTTAGCAGATCGCGGTTGACAGGTAGATAGACATTGCGCATGCGTTAGGTGTTAGGTTTATTTTAGCAGCCAGTTTAGGGAGTTACGGGGCTCCAATAGTCAGCGTAAGGCTTCTTACGGCTGCTTTTTGTGGCGAGGTGAAAATGGAGTAAGTTTTCTCCATTTTCGCCACGGAAGTCCTTACGCTGCATATTGGATACCAAACTGCGCGGGTTTGGTATACCTGCCTATAGCCCAAAAAACTACGGGCGACGGCAGAAATATACGCGCGTAACTTCTAGGTTACGCCGTGTATGTGATACCAAACCCGCGCAAATATTGGCGTCGCCGGCTTTTGCGGGCGACGATTTTTATCGGATGGACCCCTTGAAGCCCAGAGTAACAGTTAAATCATTGAATCCAATTATGAACCAAATAATTGATTATCTTGGAAAAAAAGAAATATGGATTTTAGAAATCAAATTAGCATTCCAAGATTGAAATCACAAAATTCTTCTAGCTAAAATAGATAAAGACATAGATTAAACCTTATTTGCGAAAATATTTAATAAAATGACAACACAAATGAAATTATTAGCATGTTAAACAAGTTAAAGCATCAGACAACACACTGGACTTGCACAATCAACAAATGCAAGATAACAAGACAATGCAATAGCACTTAGTCTGAACTTCAAATAAGTAGAAGATTTTGTCCTTTTAACAATGCTAAACAAATCATAATCCGATACTTGATCTTAAAGTATCCAACCAGAAAGATGCAGCAATTGCAACATCAGCCAAATAAATTACAGGTCTAAGAAAAGTACCTGAAAATAATTTTCCTTAAATAAGATACGACCATCTGAAGGAAAAAAATAAATACTATTTGCTATAAGAATAATAGTATATTTAGCAGGAGTAGAGATAGCCCCATTAACTTGGGGAATCTTTCCTCAAAACTGAAAACTAACTGCCGGCAAAGAATACAATTTAAAAACCTTAAAGAAAATTCTCAGCCTATTCCATTCCCTAGTATCAGGAACTGGAAAAAAACCTCTGAAGAAACCACAGAAGATAAATAAGCAGAATTTAAATGTTAGCTAGTCCTTAAAATCAAAAGAACTAGATATTTCAATATCCAAAATAATCAACACAAAGAACAAATGTACTTTATTAAAAAATAAAAAAGTAGATTTGTTAGTGTCAATATCTGATGAAGAAAAATTCTGAATGAGAAAAAAAGCACCATCAGAGAAGGATAATTCATTATGTTGTTGGTCATTTGAAACCAAAAAAAGAAGTTTGAAAAAGACCTAAAAATTTTATTAGAAGGCGGGATGTCAGACAAAGCCTTTAAAATAGAATCAGAAAAATATTCTTATAAATTTCTAAGTATATCTTGTACATAAGATATAAAAAGAATAGCAATATATAAAGCATAAATACTAATGGATTCTGCATGTAAAAGTTTATCATGATAAATTTTTACAAACCATAGCTAAAGATAAACATTCATAACATTAAAATAAATGAACTTAGCTTTGGTAGGACTGATATCAGTCAACAGGAATCCTTCAGCATTTCTTGATACAGGAACAGTGTATTGAATATCTTGCAATATGTAATAGAAAAAAAACAACATATAAAGCAAAATTATCAAATTCCTTAAATGACAGTTTCAGGAATGGGAAAAAATGCAAAATAAACAAGCCTCTAGCAACCAGAAGCAACAAAAAAGTGAGACTTAAATAATGTGAGAAAAAAGTGGAACAAGTATGACGCCCACATTTTTTGGCGCCAAGTATGACGCCCACATTATTGGCGCTAAGTACAATGCCCATATTTTTTGGCGCCAAGTATGATGCCACATCCTCTGATGCTGAAACCGACGCCCACATTTTTTTGGCGCAAAAAAACGTCTGAATACACATGCGTCAAAAAAAATGAAGTAACTACAAACAACTTCCGGCATCAACTACGACGCAGGAAATGACTAAATTTTGCGCCAAAAAAGTTTGCGCCAAGAATGACGCAATAAAATGAAGCATTTTCAGCCCACAGGGAAAAATAGTCAATTGAAAATTTTCAAGGTAAGACAAAAATATTTATTCATATGCATTATCCCAAATAATGAAACTGACAGTCTGAATGAAGGAATACTGATTATCCTGAATCATGGCAAATATATTTAGAACTGAACATATAAAGTGCCCAACCATAGCTTAAAGTGTCACAAATAATAAGACTTACTTACCCCAGGACACTCACATATAGTAGATAGCCAAACCAGTACTGAAACGAGAATCAGTAGAGGTAATGGTATATAAGAGTATATCGTCGATCTGAAAAGGGAGGTAGGAGAAGAAATCTCTACGACCGATAACAGAGAACCTATGAAATAGATCCCCTAGAGGAAGACCATTGTATTCAAATAGGCAATACTCTCTTCACATCCCTCTGACATTCACTGCACTCTGAGAGGAAAACCGAGCTTCAGCCTGCTGCGAAGCGCATATCAACGTAGAATCTAGCACAAACTTACTTCACCACCTCCATGGGAGGCAAAGTTTGTAAAACTGAATTGTGGGTGTGGTGAGGGGTGTATTTATAGGCATTTTAAGGTTTGGGAAACTTTGCCCCTCCTGGTAGGAATGTATATCCCATATGGGTGTTATTTTTTTTTTTGCAGTTTTCATGCTCCATTGAAGCCTATGAAAGAATACGTTAACACGGTTGCAATAATCGAAGTTAAACTCTTTGCACTCGTCAGGTTTTGCTCATGCACAAACTTTTTATTTTCAACTTGTCAGATGAGTGCAACCTGACGCGCACAAAAAGCCTCAAATAGTGCTCCACTCACAATCTAGTCCTGTGTTTTTGGATGACATTGAAGCATCATCCTCTTTCTCTGATTAATTTGCATGAGTTTTGTGATGCATTTGATCTAGATGCACTATTTGTTTCTGTCTCACAGAACGCTTGTATAGGATGCACAGTACTTTATCTGCAAATCATGAAAAATAAGGTATGTTTAATATGTCATTATTTGCAGCTTGCACATGCGACAGCAAACATAAAATAAAAGGTAATATTTTTATTGAACTAACTGGCTTTCCTGATAGCTACTACATCTGTCATCCCCACTCTTCTTATATGCTGTTTTTCAGATCTATTTCCCATGCATTGTCAACCAGATAACCCCCACTCATTTTCATAGCCTAAAATCAACTTTTCAATAATAAAATATTAATCTGACACATTAAATGATCATTTTCATTGAGCTGACACTAGAAACAATATTTCTAATTGTAATCCCACAATTCATGTGTTACTGTAGTTCTCACTCTCATCTCAAATACAATTTATGAGCTTTTAATATCACCCTTAAATATTTTATCCTTATTAAATATTGAACTCCCATGTGCAGGGACAGACTGTTACCAAAAATAGGCCCAGGCATTTTAAGGCAGAGCAGCCTACTCCCCTCCCCATTTTGGTATTTAACCATATCCCAAAATTTACAAGTATAAGGTACTAGTTTGATTTACAAAAACTTTAAAAGTATGTAACACCGTTCTGTCACTGTATGTTTTAAATTGGTTGTCATTAAATAGTAAAAAAGGGAAATGTAATAAAAAAACATAGAATAAGCGCTTATTGCTCATTATCCTGTGTAGTCACAATCTCTCAAAATAGTAGCCACCTGAACACATGTCATTCACATCCACAGGTAGTCAGCACCCACTTGACAAATCCCCCTAAACATCCACAATCACACAATATCAGGCACCCACAGGCATCAAAATACATCATTAAAAGGAGTTGCTTCACTTTGACTGGCTGACAGACACAGCAAGGCAGTGAGAGGCAAGGCAGGGCTAACCCTGCATTATGCACAAATAATAATGCTGCTGACAGGGCAGTGCTAAAGTAACCAGGCCCAGCCCACAACTGGCCCCGGCTCACTGGACAAATGCCCTGTATGCCATATGGCCAGTCTGGGCCTGCTCATGTGTATCAGGATGTGTAGGTGCTTGAATCCTAACTCTGGGGTTTGACCTCTGTCCATGACTGTGCTCTAGTGATACTTTTTTTCATATACATTTTGTTCTTAGGTTACATTTTTAGGGCACTCCCTCACCTATGCTTTTTTCCTCTCCAGTGACCTATCCTACCCATTACTCGCACACACACACCCATAGACACACACACACACACATACATTATAGCCCTTTGGAGTCAAATACATGGTCATATACCATATACCTTGGAACATTATAACTTTTTATATATACAGCATATATTTATATGAATGATTCTTATCGGAATCAGATAGTGTTTATATGAGTGTAGCCGTATATTTTAATGTAACATAGTAATATAGCAGATGAGGTTAAAAATAGACAGAAGTCCATCAAGTTCAACCTATACAAATCTTAATTTATCTACAATAAAAGCTCCAGTTGATCTTTAATTAATCCCATTAAAAAGGAGACCCATTTAACACCAGCAATCATATCCCTGAATTCTGTTTCTAGCCAGAAATGTATCTAAACATTTTTTAAATGTATCTAAGGTATTGACATTTACTACCTCCTTAGTTAATGAGTTCCATAATTTAATTGCCCTTACAGTGAAAATACGTTTACGATGCTGGAAATTAAATCTTGTCACAAACAATTTATCTTGCAATAAACAGAGCTTCGCCATCCCTGTATATGGGCCTTGAATATATTTATATGTATTTATGATGTGTTAAGTGTAAATTTTATTTTATTCCTAACCCTTTACACAAGGTCTTTGGTTGTGCTAACCCGATATGCATTAAATTTGATTGCGCTCAAGCAAACACGTTTACTTTTAAATTAAAATACTTGCGATTTTCTTATATCACTTGATTGCAAATGTTAGCGCACCACTTGTAATCTAGCCCTATGTGTTATATTTATACAGTTCTGTGAAAAAGTCTTAGGCCACCATTAGATTTGTTGTTTTAGCAAAATTTTAATGACCATACATATTTATTTGTCAGTCTCTTTATTAAGATACAAACAGAAAATACAGGAGATATATACACAAAATATAAAACCCCCCCACAATTTTCAGACCAAAATGGCTTCTTCAAAAAAAAGTCAGTATTTAGTGGGACCTCCCTTGGCACTAAGTACATCTTGACCTCTTTTGGGGAGACTGTCCTGAAGTTTTCTGAAGTAATCTTCTGGTATATTATACCAGGCTTCTTTCAGCACTTCCCAGAGTTCTTCTTTAGATTTAGGTTGTCTTTTAGTTCTTTCTCTGTCCAGGTGATCCCATACTGCCTTTATAATATTCAGGTCTGGAGTCTGTGAATCCCAGTCCATGACTGTCAGTGTTTTATCAGCTGTTTTTCTCTCCAAATATGATTTCACTATATTAGCAGCGTTCTTGAGATCGTTATCATGCTGAAAAATTAAACCATTCCCAATCTGGCGCTTTCCAGAGGGAATGGCATGATGAATTAAAACCTGCCTGTACTTTTCAGCTTTAATGATCTCATCAATTTTGACAATATTGCCAACACCACTGGCAAAATGCATCCATAAACCAGGACATACCCTCCACCATGTTACATTGAAGGCCACAAGCACTTATTCTTCCATCTCTCTCCAACTCTCAAATATTGTCAACAATTGGACCCAAACATTTAAAACTTGGATTTGTCACTTCATAATACTCTTTTCCATTGATCTTTATTCCAATCTTTGTGAGCTTTAGCATATCTTACCTTTTCACCCTGTTCCCCTTCTGAAAAAGTGGTTTCTTGGCTGCTACCCTTCCACAAAGACCATTCCTGATCAAGCTTCTTCGGACTGTAGAAGAGACAACTTGGCATCCTAATGAAGCTACCAAATGCTGAGCCAGGTCCTTGCTGGACTTCTTCCGGTCTCTCAAAGAAGAAACTCTGCTGCAGAATCTGTTGGCGCTCTACAAATAATCGATAATAATAATAAAAACTTCTCATCAGATTTTGAAAGTTTTCTTGACCTTCCAGTCCTTTTTTGCCTATTTCCCTTTGAGAGTGGCCTTGCTGATGCAAAAGTATGATTTTTTTTGTCTGTCAAATTCTGTGATCTTTGGCATTTTGAATAGAATGATGTGATTAAAAGTTGGTCTTATTAGCAAGCTTCCAATTAATTTAACTCATTCAACATGTGTATGTTATGATCAAGCATGTCTTCCACAAACCTGGTACAATATACTTTTTTCACAGCAGTTATTTTGACATGAAATAGTAGGACAAATACAGGTGTTAGCAATTATATTAATTAGGGTTCCATTCCATTTAGGTTTATGAGAGCCAGGTTCCTGCTATTGCTTAAGTGTAAGAGAAGGTCATACCAAATACTTACCTATAGAAGCTGTTTTTTCTGATTGTTTTCTGTTTTTTAATACTGCATACAAATATCTTGTATTTTCTGGTTGTATTCTAATAAAGAGACTAAGAAATAATTATATATGGCCATTTTGCACAGTACTGTATATATGTATATATTTATTTGCACTCTCAGCCTCTCATCTCTTTTTATTTAACTTTGCAATTCTATATGAGAGTCTCCTTAGGCAAATATTTTGATGAGACCGCAAATAATGTTCCTGTTGATCTGGTCAAACAAGAGGGAAAAAAAAGTAAGTTGACAAAGGGCTGCTTCTGCTTTTTACAGTACATGTGACTTTTAAGCCACAATATTGTAGACTTTCCAGTGCCGTTAACATTGTGGTTTAAAGGAAAACAAGCCATGGCATGTTTACTCCCGAGGCTTGTGTTTCACAGTTATACAAAACCAAACTGATTTAACTAAATGATTACAAAAGTGCCTAATATGTTCTTGACATAATTTCTGTTTGAATAAATGATCATGGTACTAGAATCAACCAGTTGTATCTTGTCTACTGAGTAACTAAAGACAGTGCTCTCATAATTAGACCCTTACAAATGTTATTCATATATAAATGGTAAAATAACACTATATTCAATATATAGACACTAGTCAGGGGTTCAACGTTACTAGCCCAGATGGAAAAAGTTACTAGTCCACTAAATGTTATAAACTTTGGAAAAAGTAATTTTTTTGTCTGCTGCAATTTCTTTGGAGCCTAAATCCATTTTTAAGAAAAAAGAAAGAAAAGTGGCCTTCTCATCAACAGAGATACATCTGATCAGGAATCTGATGACAGTGATACTGGGACATCGTCCTCCTCTTCTTCTCTCTCCCCCACCCCTCTTTTTCATTTCAGGGTCCCTTAAATGTGAACTCAGATGAAAGTGAACAAGTGGTACGCCCAAAAGTCAAAAGTAAAGATGTCCCTTTAGGAAAAGGAAAAGGACACGCAGAGCCAGGGGAAAAAGAGGAAAGAAAGGTCTCAAGAAGGACTGAAACTTACTGTTATTAACCTATCATAATTTTGTCTTAATTCTGAACACATTAATGTTCTCTCAAAAGGTTTAGGATTCTCACCAACATATGTCTTTTCAACATTTAAAACGTTGTTAGATCTTAATAAATTTGTGCATAAACTAGCCTTAAAGAGGCATTTTCCTTATCCTGAAATAGCTGTGGAATTGGGTGGTATTGGTGAAGTGCTGGAAGTGGATGAATTGAATATACATCAACCTGGTACAGGTTTTGGCTTTTTAGATCCAAGTTTAAATTTTATTGATATTTGTACCTTGGAGCAATTAAGGGACCTTGACCAGGGCGATGATAAACCAGCTCATAGTAATATACCTAAAACTCAGGAAAAGGAAATCAGATTTCTAACCAACTCAATCTAGGGGTATACATCTTAATCTCTTCCAAAAAAGAGTGGAAAAAGAGATTATGGAACTAGGTGAAGTGATCAATCTGAGAGATTTTAACAATAACTTGTCCATTAAGCAAAGGTTAGCTATTGAACAACTAAAGAACAATAAGGATATTGTGATTAGAACATCAGACAAAGGGGGCAATGTAGTAATGAACAAGTCTAAATATTTGATGGAAGCTTCCATGCAGCTTAATGATGGTATCACTTACAGAAAATTAAGTTGTAATCCAGAAAAAGAATTTAAGAAGAAATTGGAAAACCTCTTGGATGAGGCAATAGCTCTAGGAATTATGAATGGAGAGGAGGTTGTGGCGCTTGTACCAAAGCACCCACTGACCCCAGTCTTTCACCACCTACCAAAGACACATAAGGACCAGTCAACCCATCGGGACGTCCCATTATTTCTGGGATTGGTTTATTATTTGAACTTTTGTCTGAGTGGGTTGACTCAGTCCTTCAGCCTTTGGTACAAAGCTTGAGTAGCTATTTCAGAGATTCAGCACATTTAATTTTTGTTCTCCAAAATATGAGATGGTATGGTGATTCTAGGTGGGTGATGATCGATGCGGTTTCATTATATTCAAGTATCCCTCATCAGTTAGGCATAAGGGCATTGGCATTTGTTTCTAAATAGGAGTACCAATTACTTGAGCGAAATCAAGCTATTTCTGTGTGAGGTTGTTGAGTTCCTACTATTCCAAAATTACTTTATGTTTGATGGAAAATTTTACCTTCAGATTTGTGGAACGGCAATGGGGGCACAATTTGCCAATCATTTGCCAATTTATTTCTGGGATGGTGGGAACTCAACATTCTATTCTGAAACTGGTCCTTTGTTTTATAACATTTGTCTATTCAGAAGATTTATAGACAATTTGATTTTTGTTGTCAGAGGCTCCTTTGATTTTGAAAAATTCTTAGGCTTTGTCAATGGCAATAATATTGGATTGAGGTTTACAGGAGAAATACAAGAAATAAGAACTCAGTTTCTCGATTTAACTTTAATTGGCTCTACTGATACCAATAAAATAATCACTGACACTTACAGAAAATCAACTTTGGGAAATACGATCCTTCATGCCAAGTCATGCCACCC
Organism: Bombina bombina; assembly: GCF_027579735.1. Lineage (NCBI taxonomy): Eukaryota > Metazoa > Chordata > Amphibia > Anura > Bombinatoridae > Bombina > Bombina bombina. Next base: position 984,096,725 of record NC_069500.1, on the reverse strand, counting down.
TAGGCATCTGATTAATTCTATATAAAAAAAGTCAGTTCCTCAGATTAAGGAGGAACATTAATTGAGAGGAGTTATTTGACATCCATGCGGAGAAACTCATAGATAGATTGACAGTTGGGTGGTATGACTTGCAGGTTTTAAAACAAACACTCAGTGCAGTGAAGGAAGAATCATTACAGCAAATAAGGAGTTTAAATTGTCAAGCTAAAAAAGGTATTGGTTTTAATAATGATACTGTAGTCTTTTCAATGGAGTTATCATTACAGTACAATGACATTTGCTATATATAAGAAGAAATTTATATTTTCTTAAGGATGATGAGTTATTGTCACCTATCATTGACAATGTCAAATTTGTATCTAGGAAGGCTCCAACATTAGCAAATACCTTATCCCCTAGTATGGTTACCAGTAATTGTGACACCAAACAGAAGAATTGGTTATACAGAAAGGGCACTTTCAAATGTTTATCTAGAAATTGTGGTACATGCGAGGTGATCTCCAAGGGGACTAGCTTTACGAGCACTTCCACAAATGCTAGTTTTGAGATTAACTATTATGCCAACTGTGGAACTAGCTTTGTGATATACCTTTTGGAGTGTGATTTCTGTAAGGACCAATATGTAGGTCAAACGTCCCGTTGTTTGAGATCTAGCATAAGAGGGATATTAAGAACTATAATAAGGATTTGAGTGTGGCGAGACACTTTAATAGTATTTATTTCATTAATGAGTCAAAGTTTAGGGTCAAGGTTATAGATATTGCAAGATCCCCATTAGGGGTGGTAACAGATATACAATTTTGACAAAAAAAGGACCTATAGTTGATATGGAAACTGGGAACAAGGGTACCATTAGGTCTCAATAAAGAATAGGACATCAGTTACTTTGTAGAATAAGATTCTAAAGATTAGAATCTTTTGGAAATATATCTGCATGAATATATTTTCAGTCTGGGTTATATGCTATTTTATTTCCTGCGCCGATATGCATGCATATGGACATACATGCCCATACATATTTGGAGCATATGTCTTTAGGGATCTATGTGTATGCATGTGTATGAGCAATGCTTTTGGTTGTTTACATGTATATTTATACCTATACTGGTACCATGGTACCTACGTGTGTATATATATATATATATATATATTAACCTCTAATTTTTTGAGTCTTGTGTCTTTGTATCGATATGTAAATTTATAATCTTGTCCCTACATTTTAGCTCGTATTAAGCTTGTGTGTTTATGAGCTCTGGTAGTGAAAAATTGTAACCTAATTTATTCCTATTTAACAACTAACTATTGATAATCAATGGAGTTATTTACTTTACATGTATTTGGGAGGGGCAGCACATCTGCCCTACTCTCTCTCTAAAAGCCAGCACACAGTACAGTGAGCGATAAAGTGCAGGCTTTTACAGAGAAGACAAGGCACATGTGCTTAATAAGGTCCCTCTTCACAGGCAGTGTTCCTTTAAACTGTTGCTCCATTTAGAGCCGCTGGCATTTTTGCAGAGGAAGCATTCTTGGTGAGAAACTTGCCCGGGGATATGCTTACAAGGTGAGGCTGGAGGAGAAGACCTTGTGCCGATATGCTGCAATGGGTCTGTGAGTGCAGTGCTTATTGCAGGTCTTAGTAAATAAAAGACTGGATACGTATGTGCACTGCTTAGACTACCTAAATACGCCACTGAATATAGCTATTGTAAGTTTTGTTATATTGTGTTTTAAATTGACACTGTTACTTTGTCTTTTAATTATATCTGTCTTTGCCGTGGGGGTGGCTGTTACCATGGTTATGAATTGTGTAACCAGTGATTAGTCAGGTTTACCTTTAAGAGCAGAGAGGATGCTTGCAGTGTCATCCTATGACTAAGTGCCACACAACACAAAACGCGTCAGGACCCTCCCCGCCGTCCGTGCTATTTTGTTGAGTGTTGCTTTTTTAAGGCCTAAATAAATTACACGTTTTACCCAGATCCTGAGTGCCATCTCCTTCTATACTTTTTAAAATAACACTATATTCAATATATAGCCACTAGTCAGGGGTTCAACATTACTAGCCCAGATGGAAAAAGTTACTAGTCCACTAAGTGTTATAATCTTTGGAAAAAGTCATTTTTTTGTCTGCTGCAATTTCTAACTGTAGATCAGAAGGACCCTGTAAGTAGGCTGACTATATTTCCTTGAGACAAAAACGGGACATTGAGATGTCAAAAACGGGACGGGGTTAATATTCTTTATTCATAGGAAAAAAGTAAGATTTTAACAAAAGTTAACTTTTATGACATGAATATAAACTATTGAGCCAACAATTATCCTTCAGTTACAGAAGAGCTCATACAAAAATGTTTAGGTAGAGATAGAGCTATAACATCTAAATACCAATCCACAGTGTTTTCACAATGTTCCCATGATCTACATTGGGAATGTGACATGTGTATATTTTTTAATCACATGCCCTTAACTCAATGTTTCCAAAATTGAAATTATCCTCTGTTCTCAAGGCAAATTTCCCCGTGTTAACTGATTTTAAATGGTAAAGTGTAGCCTCTGAACAGGCATTTGGTTTAAAGATCTGGATTAGTATTTGTAGATTTTTTTTAGCTGAGTTGCCCAAAATCATTGTTACATGGTGGAAGAACTGAGAAAAATGTGGAAATAGTTACTTGATAATAACCGTTATTTATAACGTCTGTACAACCAGCACTGCAGCAGCATAATAATAAGCATAATTAATGACAATTAAATGGATTGACAGGCACAGACACTGGTCTTACCTTGGAAGTGCACAATTCTTGCAGAACTTAGACAATTGATCTACTTGATCACTATGTTTGTATGTTCGCACTGTCACACAAGAAGATGACAAGAATTATCTCTCTGGTGATGGTCAGCCGCTAATTCGGATGATGGCAGAGGCAGATGATCATCACATCAGATGATGACAGATCTAGTCCAACTCCTGTCCTTACTAGGCACTAGCTAGTAGTTCTAACTTCCCTCTCATGACCAGTCTCACTCCTCAAGCTGTCACTTGCTTTCAATGATCACGCCCCTAATTTTGAGCACGGGCAGCATAGACGCAGTGCTGTGGATCATGTGGGCACGGCCACCCAACCCTAACCCTGCAGTTAAAAAAAAAAAACTGCCCTCCCCGGCGGGGAGTTTAAAAATGTTTAGTAGGTGGTGTGTGTGCTAAAAAATTACAATTGTGCTGGCCGTACGGTCTGATAACCCTCAAAACGGGACAAAATGAATATTATTAACGAAACGACGGGACAGGGGAAAAAACATAAAATAACGGTACTGTCCCTTTCAAAACGGGACGTATGGTCAGCCTACCTGTAAGAGAATGTTGAAGTGAGGGGTTTACTGACTCCACAGAAGCTTGCGAAGTTGGTTCAGTAATTTTGACCATGAGCTTTAAAGGGACATTGCAGTAAAAATATTTCTTTGCCATATTGAATAAAAGGGCATTTCAAAATGTATTTGAGGTGTTTGTTTTTTGCTACAGTTGCAGAAGTGTTAGTGTTTTTTTCTGGTTTTTGAATGCTGCACTTTCAGTACTTTCAGTACAGGTGGCTGGCAGAAGAAATATAACCAGGATCAAAAAGCATGAGAAGCTCCTACAATTTTTTCTCCCCCTTTTCTTTTAGTGGTGGTTGTATGTTGCAGTTAGAAGTGTGAGTTCTTGACACTTTTACTGTATCTTTGTAGTAGAGATAGATAAGTATCTTGTTATGAATAGGCCTCTGTATGTTTCATGGCATGTGATTGGGAGGGGCTGGTTTTATAATCTAATTTCAGTGTGTGTCAGTTATTGAGCACCATTGGTGCCATTCTGTTGTTATTAGGGTGGGATAACCGGATATATAAACTAATTTTATATAAAGATGGAGGAAAAATCACACAGGCATTCCTTGCTTCTTGGGAGTATATTTATCATAGTGCGAGCGGACATGATACGATGTAGTATATCATGTCCACTGCACATCGATAAATGCCGACAGCATACGCTGTCAGCATTTATCATTGCACCAGCAGTTCTTATGAATGCTGCCCCCTGCAGATTCGTGGCCAATCGGCCACTAGCAGGGGGTGTCAATCAACACGATCGTATTCCTGTGATGTCTGTCCGCCACTTAAGAGCAGGTGGACAGGTTATGGAGCAGCGGTCTTTAGACCGCTGCTTCATAACTTGTGTTTCTGGCTAGCCTGAAGGCTCGCCAGAAACACAGGGCATCAAGCTCCATTCGATAATTCTGCCCCATGGTCAATAGTATGCTTTAAGTACCTCATCACATGCTTAGCTGTGGTTAAATGTTGTTCTGTTGGCTCTGATAAGTATTGTGACAGTTTACTGATCACCCAGCTTAAATCTGGCCTTGTATAGTTCATACCATACAGCAAGCTACCTACTATCTTTCGATATTTTCTTGCATCCATGGGATCATTATGATAATTTTGGTCCAGTTTTTGCTCACATGGTATCGATCTGGGTTAACAATTTGCCATTCCAAACTTCTCCAGAATCTTTGATATGTATCTCTTTTGATTCATCTTTACCAAACCATCTGTCATGTTTTGATACAACTACTTTACCACTGTTACACATATTCGATATTTTCTTTTAAATCCTCCATTTCAATTCTCAGTTCACCTAGCAGTACTTGCCATTTAATTTGTTTCTGTTGTGAGAACTGCTAGAGATCAGGGCTTCCAGTGTCACGGCAAATCTGGCTACAAACTTTTAGTTACCCTAGGATTTCTGCCTAAAGATTCCTGTATATTTCAATGAACCCTTGCTACCTATTAACGAGACAGTATTACAAATTCATCGTTGTGGACATTCCTATAATCGTTGTCTCTGGAGAGACTTACTGCTAACAGCCTGTGCTCGTCTGTTTGTACACACTTCTATCAACGGCATCTTGTTAATACACTTCTTCTGTAAAGCTTCGTTGCTACTATTTGCCTCCAGCTGTCACCAGTTTGTTGTACGAGGATACCACATTGTACGTCTAACTCCCCACAAGTAAACCCTCTGTCATCTGTTTACCTTAGCTGTTTCCTTTACACCCGGGACTATAATGCTACTACCTTCTGTGATATCAGACTCACCATGACCTCTTGTGAATCGGATCTCCTCACAAATTGAATCGCAACACAGCTCAATTTACCATCCGCTCTCAGGACTACACGGAGAGATTACAGGAACTTGCTCAGATACTAAATAAATTACTATTCAGATATTATACTATCAAACTTGCTCCGGGCAAAGCCACGCCTCACCTATGACTCATACAAAACGTCACTCTCTTTACAAGTTATAGCAGACTCGCTACTCTCTTGTAACAGAATAAGCAACCTAAACATCTACTGTTGCCACATAATCCTTTATTCTGCAGTTGCGGTCCAATACACTATATTCTCACAGTGTTACAGACACAGACCTCACACCATCACTTTGTTCAAAATCAATACCTAGGAAATGTTTGATCCTTCCAAGATCTTTCATCTTAAATTTTGCTGCATTTTCTTCACATCATTGAGTACTGTTTCTTCATTGGCACCGATAATTAGATCATCAACACATATTAACAGTATTACTCTATCATGTCCAAATTGTTTGACATATACACAGTGGTCTGATGGATTTTGTTCAAACCCATTCTCATTTAAATAATCATGCAGCATCTTGTTCCAATTTGTAACTGATTGTTTTAGACCATACAACGACTTGTTCAATTTTAAAACTAGTTTCTCATTTTGTTTGCACTTTACCTCAAATTCTACAGGTTCTTCCACATAAATCTTACAATCAATTGGGGCATGTAAGTAGGCTGTTTTCACATTCATCTGGTAAAGAAATGAATCATACTGTGCTGCCAGTTGCATAAAAATATGTACTGATGTAATATTTACAGTTGGAGAAAAAACTTCTTTGTAATCAATTCCCTTTACTTGACTATAACCTTTAGCAACATATCTGGCTTTGTATGTTTCTGATCCATCAACATTGCTTTTTAAAGCATATACCCATCGACCCCCCACTGAACGTTTACCTTCTGGTAAAATGGTCAAAGTGAATGTGTCATTCTCTCCTAGTGAATCCATTTCCTCTGTCATAGCATTAAACCAATTCTGTAACTGAGGTGAGCTCATAGCATCTTTAAAGGTTTGTGGTACATCAAACACTCAGTAACAATAATCAATGGTTGTTAGTATCTGATCATCACATTCAAAATCTGAAACATATTCTTCCAAGTATTGAGGAGTTTTTCTGTCTCTTTTAGGGTAACGTGTACTATGGTCACTCCCTGCCTGTCCATTGTTCTCACTCTCCAAAGTTTCTATTATCTCTGGACACTCAATTTCAGTCTGATTAGTCTTTGGTATAGTGGGTGCATAGCCCTACTTATTGAGTCTGTCTTTCAACAACTTTCTTTGTTATAAACCCCACAAGCCTGGATAAAACACTAGATAAGAGGGGCTGTTCTTGTCATATCCAATAAAAATCCCTCTCTCAAATTTTGAATCTAGTTTCCTTCTGTCATATTTGTATGCAAAACATTCTGACCCAAAAATTATCATCTTAGAAAGGTTAGTTTTTTTTTGCCTGTCAGACGGGAATAAGGGGTTTGTGCTAAGTGGTTATTAAAGCATCTGTTTCGAATATGAGCGGCAGTCATTACTGCATATGTCCATAACTCTTTTGGTAATTTACTCTCAGCTAACAGATATTTTGCCATGACAAATAGTGTTCTCCAATTCCTCTCAGCAGTCCCACTCTGATGGGGTGAGTTAGGTTCTGAGGTCTCATGTGTTTTGCCTTGCTTACTTAGCAGTGACTTAAAACTATTTGCCATTAACTCAGTACCATTGTCAGATCTTATACATTTTAAGACTCCATATGGGGCTGTGTCAGCAATAAACCTTTCAGTGGCTAACACTGCATCACACTTCTTTTTCAGAAAATATACAAATACTGCCCCAGAATAATAATCAGTAAATGATATTGTGTATTTGAAACCTTCTCTAGCTTGTGGTTCTACAGGACCTGCTAAATCAGTATGTACTAGTTTTAATGTAGCTGTGGCTCGGGTATCAGGTTCTCTGTTCCTACTCTGAACAAATTTTCCCTGAGTGCAAACTTCACAGTTTAGACTAGACTTATCAATCTTACCTTTAATTGTCATTCCTTCTACCACATTTTGTAGTTTTGCAATATCATCATAATTACAGTGACCTAGGATTTCATGCCACATTTGAATATCATAACATCCATGACAACTGTCATCATTTTCAACAAAAGTATTCAGATAGTAAAGTCTACTGTATTTCTGGATTGTGAATTTGGTACTGTTCTTATGAATGAGTTCATTCCTGCCTTGCTGGGAGTTAACTGATGCTCCATTGTTTGTTGCTGTCTCTACAGAAAAGATGTCTTGAGGGTATCTAGGTATGTACAATGCATTCTTCAGTGTCATCATCATTCGGTTCCCCTCGCTGTCAAGTAGACAAACCTCTGCATCGCCTCTTCTCAGTGCCACGCCAGGCATCACTGCAATAACCTTTTCCCCCATCCAATGCAGAGAGAGCCACTCTGTGGCCCTCTCTGCACTGGGCATCTATGGCCGCAATCGTTGGTGGGTGGGAGCCGACGTGGGAGCCGGGTGGGCGGCCATCGATGCCTTGGTGAGTGCAGAGGTGGGTGGGATCGTGGGCGGGATCGCTGGGGGGTGCGCGCGGAGGCGCGCATGCACGGGGGAGGCGGGCGGGTGCGTGCACGGGGAGGGAGCGGGTGGGAACCATTACACTATGGAACAGTTTGTGTCATTTTAGAGGGAGAGAGGGGGAATTATTATTATTATTCTTTATTTATAAAGCGCCAACAGATTCCGCAGCGCTGCCCATGGGTACAAGGATAACAGTACAGTGGAGAAACAATACGATAAGACACAAAATTTTACAGACAAATACAGGGGGAGTTGAGGGCCCTGTTCCTGTGGGAACTTACAATCTAGATGGGTAGGAGGATTGGAAACAGGAGGTGGGGACTGCAGAGGTGAGAATGATATTAGTGAGGAGATAGAGGGCAACTGTTAGTTAGTTGGTTAGTTTGTTAATAAGTCGGGTGATAAGCTTCCCTGAACAGAAAGGTCTTTAGGGAACGTTTAAAGGAGGAGAGGTTAGGGGCAAGTCTGACATCTCGAGGAAGTGCGTTCCAGAGGGTTGGTGCCGCACGAGAGAAGTCCTGTAGTCTAGAATGAGAGGAGGTGATGCAAGAAGCAGGTCGTTGTTGGATCTTAGGGGACGGGCAGGAGTATATTTGTTGATGAGTGAGGACAGGTAGGGTGGGGCAGCATTGGTGAGGGCTTTGTAGGTCAGGGTGAGAATTTTGAATTTAACTCTGTTGTGAATGGGGAGCCAGTGAAGGGACTCACAGAGAGGCGCAGCAGAAACAGAGCGTCGAGAGAGGTGGATTAGTCTGGCGGATGCATTTAGGATGGATTGGAGGGGAGAGAGGCGGGAGAGAGGGAGGCCAGTTAGTAAGTTGTTACAGTAGTCAAGTCGGGAAATTACCAGGGAGTGGATGAGCTGTTTGGTAGTTTCAAAAATGTTTTTCTTTGGGGGGGGGGGAGCTACACTACAGAAAAGTGGGGAAAAAATTAAAAAATATATATTTTTTTGTAAACTGGGTACTGGCAAAAAGCTGCCAGTACCTAAGATGGCTCCCAATAATGTAGAGGGGCAGGGTTAGAGAGCTGTTTGGGGGGGGGGATCAGGGAAGTTTGGGGCTAAGGGGGATCCTACACAGCAGCATATGTAAATATGCTAAAAAAAATAAAAATAAAAGATACCTTTTATTTTAGTACTGGCAGACTTTCTGCCAGTACTTAAGATGGTGGGGACAATTGTGGGGTGGGGGAGGGAAGAGAGCTGTTTGCGAGGGATCAGAGGGTCTGATGTGTCAGATGGGAGGCTGATCTCTACACTAAAGCTAAAATTAACCCTGCAAGCTCCCTACAAGATCCCTAATTAACCCCTTCACTGCTGGGCATAAAACACGTGTGGTGCGCAGTGGCATTTAGCAGCCTTCTAATTACCAAAAAGCAACGCCAAAGCCATATAAGTCTGCTATTTCTGAACAAAGGGGATCCCAGAGAAGCATTTACAACCATTTATGCCATAATTGCATAAGTTGTTTGTAAATAATTTCTGTGAGAAACCTAAAGTTTGTGAAAAAATTTGTGAAAAAGTAAACAATTTATTTTATTTGATCGCATTTGGCGGTGAAATGGTGGCATGAAATATACCAAAATGGGCCTAGATCAATGCTTTGGGATGTCCTCTAAAAAAAAATATATACATGTCAAGGGATATTCAGGTATTCCTGACAGATATCAGGGTTCCAATGTAACTAGCGCTCATTTTGAAAAAAAGTGGTTTAGAAATAGCAAAGTGCTTCTTGTATTTATTGCCCTATAACTTGCAAAAAAAGCAAAGAACATGTTAACATTGGGTATTTCTAAACTCAGGACAAAATTTAGAAACTATTTAGCATGGGTGTTTTTTGGTGGTTGTAGATGTGTAACAGATTTTGGGGGTCAAAGTTAGAAAAAGTGTGTTTTTTTCCATTTTTTCCTCCTATTTTATAATATTTTTAATAATAAATTATAAGATATGATGAAAATAATGGTATCTTTATAAAGTCCATTTAGTGGCGAGAAAAAAGGTATATAATATGTGTGGGTACAGTAAATGAATAAGAGGAAAATTACAGCTAAACACAAACACCGCAGAAATTTAAAAATAGCCCTGGTCCTTAAGGGAAAGAAATTGAAAAATGGCCTTGGTCCTTAAGGGGTTAAAGGGACAGTCTAGGCCAAAATAAACTTTCATGATTCAGATAGAGCATGTAATTTTAAACAATTTTCCAATTTACTTTTATTACCAATTTTGCTTTGTTCTCTTGGTATTCTTAGTTGAAAGCTTAACCTAGGAGGTTCATATGCTAATTTTTTAGACCTTGAAGGCCACCTCTTTTCAGAATGCATTTTAACATTTTTTCACCACTAGAGGGTGCTAGTTCATGTATTTCATATAGATAACACTGTGCGCGTGCACGTGAAGTTATCTGGGAGCAGGCACTGATTGGCTAAACTGCAAGTCTGTCAAAAGAATTGAAATAAAGGGGCAGTTTGCAGAGGCTTAGATACAAGACAATCACAGAGGTTAAAAGTATATTAATATAACTGTGTTGGTTATGCAAAACTGGGAAATGGGTAATAAAGGGATTATCTATCTTTTAAAACAATACAAATTCTGGTGTATACTGTCCCTTTAAATATTAACTAATCCCTATCTTATAATAAATTTAAACTTACCTTTAGAATTAAAATGAACTATATTAAACTATTAATTAACCTACCCTAACTATTATACTACAATTACATTAAACTATATTAAACTATTAATTAACCTTCCTTAACTATTATACTAAAATTACATTAAACTACAAATTAAATTAACTATATTACATATTTAAAAACCTAACCCTACTCAAGTTATTTAACTCTACAATAAAGAATTACTAAGTTACAAAAAAATAACAACTAAGTTACACAAAATAAAAAACACTAAGTTACACAAAATAAAAAATAAATTATCAAATATTTAAACTAGTTACACCTAATCTAATAGCCCTATCAAAATAAACCCCCCCCCCCCCAAAATAAAAAAAACCCCTAGCATACAATAAACTACCAATGGCCCTTAAAAGGGCCTTTTGCGGGGCATTGCCCCAAAGAAATCAGCTCTTTTACCTGTAAAATAAAATACAAACACCCCTGAACAGTAAAACCCACCACCCACACAACCAAACCCCCCAAATAAAAACCTATCTAAAAAAACAAAGCTCCCCATTGCCCTGAAAAGTGCATTTGTATGGGCATTGCCCTTAAAAGGGCTTTTAGCTCTTTTTCAGCCCAAAGTCCCTAACCTAAAATTAAAACCCAACCAATAAACCCTTAAAAAAACCTAACACTAACCCCGAAGATCCACTTACAGTTTTCGAAGACCGGACATCCATCCTCATCCAAGTGGCAGAAGCCCTCAGCAAAGCCAGCAGGAGTCTTCATCCAAGCGGGCAGAAGTCTTCATCCAGACGGCATCTTCTATCTTCATCCATCCGCCGTGAAGTGGCTCCATCTTCAAGACATCCGGCGTGGAGCATCCTCTTCTTACGACGTCTCTTGAAGAATGAAGTTTCCTTTAAATGACGTCATCCAAGATGGCGTCTCTTACATTCTGATTGGCTGATAAAATTCTATCAGCCAATAGGAATTAAGGTGGAACAAATCCTATTGGCTGTTGCAATTAGCCAATAGGATTGAGCTTTCTTCCTATTGGCTGATCCAATCAGTCAAAAGGATTGACTTCGCATTCTATTGGCTATTCCAATCAGCCAATAGAATGTGAGCTCAATCCTATTGGCTGCTATTACGAGTCTTGCAGGTATAGGTGTACCGCACACTTTTTTGGCCTTACCGCAAACCGACTTACGTAAACTTCGTAAAGTCTTTTTTCTATGGGACTTCCATAGCGCCGGTATTACGAGTCTGTCCTGGGAGGCCAAAAAGTGAGCGGTACACCCTATACCGACAAGATCCCTAATGCATTCTAAAGTCAGTAGTTATGGGTTTTACACTACAACGCCATAGCATAAAACTCATAACTAAAGTGCTAAAAAGTACACTAACAGCCATAAATGACCTATTAACCCCTAAACTGAGGCCCTCCCGCATTGCAAACACTATAATAAAAATATTAACCCCTAAACCGCCGCACTCCCGCCTCGCAAACACTAGTGAAATAATATTAACCCCTAATCTGCCGCCCATAACACCTACATTATATTTATTAACCCCTAATCTTCCACTCCGGACATCGCCGCAACCTACGTTATATTTATTAACCCCTAATCTGCTGCTCCCAACATCGCCGCTACCTACCTACATTTATTAACCCCTAATCTGCCGTCCCCAACGTTGCCGCCACTATATTAAATTTATTAACCCCTAACCCTAAGTCTAACCCTAACCCTAACACCCCCTAACTTAAATATAATTTAAATAAATCTAAATAAATATTCCTATCATTAACTACATTATTCCTATTTAAAACTAAATACTTACCTATAAAATAAACCATAAGCTAGCTACAATATAACTAATAGTTACATTGTATCTAGCTTATGGTTTATTTTTATTTTACAGGCAAGTTTGTATTTATTTTAACTAGGTAGAATAGTTATTAAATAGTTATTAACTATTTATTAACTACCTAGCTAAAATAAATACAAATTTACCTGTAAAATAAAACCTAACCTAAGTTACAATAACACCTAACACTACACTACACTTAAATAAATTCCCTACATTAAATACAATTAAATAAATTAAATTAAATTAGCTAAATCACAAACCCCCCCCACTAAATTACAGAAAATAAAAAACAAATTACAGATCTTTAAACTAATTACACCTAATCTAAAATAAAAAAGCCCCCCCCAAAATAAAAAAAAACCTCTAGCCTAAACTAAACTAAAAAAACCTCTAGCCTAAACTAAACTAAACTAGCATTGCCCCAAGAAAATCAGCTTTTTTTCCTGTAAAAAAAAATACAAACACCCCCCCCCAACAGTAAAACCCACCACCCACACAACCAACCCCCCAAATAAAATACTAACTAAAAAAACCTAAGCTCCCCATTGCCCTGAAAAGGGCATTTGTATGGGCATTGCCCTTAAAAGGGCATTTAGCTCTGTTGCGGCCCAAAGTCCCTAATCTAAAAAATAAACCCACCCAATACATCCTTAAAAAAATCCTAACACTAACCCCCGAAGATTCACTTACAGGGAGAAGTCTTCATCCAAGCAGCAAGATGTTCTCAACAAAGCTGGCAGAAGTGGTCCTCCAGACGGGAAGAAGTGGTCCTCCAGACGGGCAGAAGTCTTCATCCAGATGGCATCTTCTATCTTCATCCTTCCGGCGTAATGAATATCCCTTTAAGTGATGTCATCCAAGATGGCATCCCTTAGATTCCAATTGGCTGATAGAATTCTATCAGCCAATCGTAATTAAGGTAGAAAAAATCATTTTGGCTGATGCAATCAGCCAATAGGATTGAGCTGGCATTCTATTGGCTGTTCCAATCAGCCAATAGAATGCAAGCTCAATCCTATTGGCTGATTGGATCATCCAATAGGATTGAAGTTCAATCCTATTGGATGATCCAATCAGCCAATAGGATTTTTTCTACCTTAATTCCGATTGGCTGATAGAATTCTATCAGCCAATCGGAATCTAAGGGACGCCATCTTGGATGACGTCACTTAAAGTAATATTCATTACGAAGAAGCCGTCGGAAGAAGAGGATGCTCCACATCGGATGTCTTGAAGATGGACCCGCTCCGTGCCGGAAGGATGAAGATAGAAGATGCCGTCTGGATGAAGACTTCTGCCCGTCTGGAGGACCACTTCTGCCCGTCTGGAGGACCACTTCTGCCGGCTTCATTGAGGACATTTTGCCGCTTGGATGAAGACTTCTCCCGGTAAGTGAATCTTCGGGGGTTAGTGTTAGGATTTTTTTAAGGGTGTATTGGGTGGGTTTATTTTTTAGATTAGGGACTTTGGGCCGCAATAGAGCTAAATGCCCTTTTAAGGGCAATGCCCATAGAAATGCCCTTTTCATGGCAATGGGGAGCTTAGTTTTTTTTAGTTAGTATTTTATTTGGGGGGTTGGTTGTGTGGGTGGTGGGTTTCACTGTTGGGCGGTGTTTGTATTTTTTTTTACAGGAAAAAGAGCTGATTTCTTTGGGGCAATGCCCTGCAAAAGGCCCTTTTAAGGGCTATTGGTAGTTTAGTTTAGGCTAGGGTTTTTTTTTATTTTGGGGGGGCTTTTTTATTTTGATAGGACTATTAGATTAGGTGTAATTAGTTTAAAGATCTGTAATTTGTTTTTTATTTTCTGCAATTTTGTGTTTTTTTTTGTGATTTAGCTAATTTAATTTAATTTAATTTATTTAATTGTGTTTAATGTAGGGAATGTATTTAATTATAGTGTAAGGTTAGGTGTTATTGTAACTTAGGTTTTATTTTACAGGTAAATTTGTATATATTTTAGCTAGGTAGCTATTAAAAAGTTAATAACTATTTAATAACTATTCTACCTAGTTAAAATAAATACAAACTTGCCTGTAAAATAAAAATAAACCCTAAGCTAGATACAATGTAACTATTCATTATATTGTAGCTAGCTTAGGGTTTATTTTATAGGTAAGTATTTAGTTTTAAATAGGAATAATGTAGTTAATGATAGGAATATTTATTTAGATTTATTTAAATTATATTTAAGTTAGGGGGTGTTAGGGTTAGGGTTAAGTTTAGGGGTTAATAAATTTAATATAGTGGCGGCAACTTTGGGGGCGGCAGATTAGGGGTTAGTAAATTTAGGTAGGTTGTGGCGACATTGGGGGCGGCAGATTAGGGGTAATAAATATAATGTAGGTGTCGCGATGTTCGGGGCAGCAGATTAGGGGTCAATAAGTATAATGTAGGTGGCGGCGGTGTCCGGAGCGGCAGATTAGGGGTTAAAAAATATAATGTAGGTGTTGGCGATGTCGGGGGCGGTAGATTAGGGGTTAATAAGTGTAAGATTAGGGGTGTTTAGACTCGGGGTTCATGTTAGGGTGTTAGGTGTAAACATAAAATGTGTTTCCCCATAGGGCAATGCGTTAATGGGGCTACGTTACTGAGTTTAACGCTGCTTTTTTGCAGGTGTTAGACTTTTTCTAATGTCTATGGGGAAATCGTGCACGAGCACCTACGAACAGCTCACCGCTGACTTAAAGGGCCACTAAACCCAAAATCTTTCTTTCATGATTCAGATAGAACATTCACATTTAAACCACATTACAATTTACTTCTATTAATAATTTTGCTTCATTTTTTAGATATCCTTAGTTGAAGAAAAAGCATTGCACATGGGTGAGCCAATCACATGAGGCTTCTATGTGCAGCAACCAATCAGCAGCTACTGAGCATATCTAGATATGCTTTTTGGCAAAGAATATCAAGATAATAAAACAAATTAGATAATAGAAGTAAATTAGAAAGATGTTTAAAAATGCATTACCTTTCTAAATCATGAAAGAAAAAATGTGGGTGTCATGTCCCTTTAAGCAGCGCTGGTATTGGAGTGCGTTATGGAGCTAAATTTTGCTCTACGCTCACTTCTTGCCTTTTAACGCTGGGTTTATAAAAACCTGTAATACCAGCGCTGCAGGTAAGTGAGCGGTGAGATATGGGGAAATCGTGCACGAGCACCTACGACCAGCTCACCGCTGACTTAAGCAGCACTGGTATTGGAGTGCGTTATGGAGCTAAATTTTGCTCTACGCTCACTTCTTGCCTTTTAACGCTGGGTTTATTAAAACCTGTAATACCAGTGCTGCAGGTAAGTGAGCGGTGAAAAAAAACCTGCTTCCTAGCACCGCACAGCTCATAACGAAAAACTCGTAATCTGGTTAATTAGTAGTGTAATATAGTTTAATGTAATTTTAGTATAATAGTTAGGGTAGGTTAATTAGTAGTTTAATATAGTTTAATGTAATTTTAGTATAATAGTTAGGGTAGGTTAATTAATAGTTTAATATAGTTTATTTTAATTCTAAAGGTAAATTCTAAAGATAAAAGTGCTTTACAAACCAAAGCATTGCTTTGGTTTGTAAAGCACTTTTATTGCTCTTGAGAAAGACGGCTGGGACCATTGAAACGCTTTTGCGTTGAGCCAAATAAAGACAAACTTTTTTACTGAATCTGTGATATTGTCTTTTCATATTGGGAAGGAGCCGGTAACCTGCAATATACACTGTGAGTAGATATTCACCTTTGTATGGTGTATTGCCTGATATTTCAGCACCACTATTTTGCACCTAGAGCTATACAACCGAGGAAGGAAAGGAAGATACCAATGACTGATACAAGCTGAACCAGCGCCTCCAGCTAGCACACCGTGATTTCAAATTACCCTGAATTTGTGGCCTCCTTTCGAAGGGTATTTGATGTTCTGGCTCGCTCCTCCTCTGCTGCTAAACGACTCATGTCCATTCAGCAAGGTACAAGATCTGTTGCTCAGTATGCCATTGAGTTCCATACGCTTGCTGCAGAGGTAGGTTGGAACAATGAAGCCCTTGTTGCCGCCTTCTTTTGTGGGCTCTCTGATGCGATTAAGGACGAAGTTGCTGCCAGAGATTTACCAGAAGATCTTGAGGCATTGATGTCTTTTTTGATCCTAATTGACATCAGACTAAGTGAGAGGCCCTCTTTCAAGGAACGCTTGCGGAAGCCTCCTGTTCCGTTGTCTCCTACGTGTTCATTCCCACCCATGCCTCCCTCTCCTCCAATGCCTCCTGGTCCCGAGTCACCAGGTACTGCTGAGCTGATGCAGTTGGGATTCACAAGTCTCTCTGCGGCAGAGAGGACCTTTAGGAGTAGGGAGGGGCTCCGCCTCCATTGTGTGTTACAGGGCCACCTTTTGAAGTCTTGTCCTACATGGCCGGGAAATGCTCACACCTAAGGTCCTGTCGTGGCAGACCTCGGGTGGTTTATCCTCGTCCCCGGAACTGCTAAAAGAGAAACCTTTGGTCATGGTTGTCCTTTCCTGGGTAGACTCCTCTATAGTCACCCAGGCTCTTGTTGACTCTGGTGCTGCAGGCTATTTCATTGACAGTGCTTTTGTATCAAAGCACTCCATTCCTGTTTTGCCTCGGTCCGTTCCACTTGCTATTGAGGCCATTGATGGCAGGCCCCTTCAGCCACACTCGTTACTCACGAAACTGCTCCGTTATCCATGGCTGTTGGGGCTCTCCATTTTGAAACCCTCCAGGTCCAGGTGATAATTCTCCGCATTTTCCGGTTATTCTGGGTTATCTCCGGCTCCAAAAGCACAATCCCAGTCTCCACTGGCGCAGGTCTGAAAGTTTTTTGTGGTCTCCGCAATGTATTTCCACTTGTCTTCGGAAACCAGTTAAAGTCTTGTGCACGTCTTCGGTATCTCAATTGCCAGAGGAGTACCGAGAGTTCCTAGACGTTTTTTGACAAGGTGCGTGCTGGTATGTTGCCTCCTCACCGGTCTTACGATTGTGCCATAGACCTGCAACCCGGAGCCATTCCTCCTCGGGCCGGGTTTACCCTCTGTCTGTTGCGGAGAATTGTGCTATGGAGGAGTATGTTGCCGATGATCTGTCATGGGGATCATCTGCAAATCCTGCTCTCCTGCAGGGGCTGACTTCTTCTTTGTGAAGAAAAAGGGTTGCGAGTTAAGACCATGCATCGATTATAGTGGTCTTAATTGTCTTACCATTAAGAATGCTTACCCTATTCCGCTCATTACGGAACTCTTTGACCGCCTAAAGGGAGCTACGGTCTTTACTAAACTTGATTTGAGAGGAGCGTACAATCTCGTTAGGATCAAGGAGGACCACGAATGGAAAACAGCATTTAACACCAGGAGCGGGCATTATGAGTATCTTGTAATGCCCTTTGGCCTATGTAATGCTCCTGCTGTTTTCCAGGAATTTATTAATGATGTCCAATGAGATATGTTGCAACAGTGTGTTGTGGTGTACTTAGACGACATCCTCATACACTCACCCACACTTGAGGTTCATCATTCTGATGTTACACGGGTTCTTCAGAGACTACATGAGAACGGCCTGTTTTGTAAACTGGAGAAATGTGAGTTCCATCAGACTCAAGTAACCTTTCTAGGTTATGTTATCTCCATTGCAAGGTTCTCCATGGATCCTGACAAGTTATCTGCAGTTCTGCAGTGACCTCGCCCAGTTGGTCTTCGGTTTATTCAACGTTTTTTGGGGTTCGCCAATTACTATAGAAAATGTATTAAAAACTTTTCTTCCTTGGTCAAACCTATCACAGACATGACCCTTAAAGAGAATGGTCCACTCCATTGGTCACCTACTGCCATTAAGGCCTTTGATAGTCTTAAGAATGCCTTTGCTGCCGCTCCAGTTCTGGCTCATCCTAACCCTGTCCTGCCTTTCGTTCTTGAGGTTGATGCGTCTGAGACTGGAGTAGGTGCCCTCTTGTCTCAATGTCCTATGCCTGACGGTTCCTTGCATCTGTGTGGTTTCTTCTCTAAGAAATTGTCTCCAGCAGAGTGCAATTATGAAATTGGCAACAGGGAATTACTGGCCATAATTTTGGCACTCAAGGAATAGAGGCATCGTCTCGAGGGTACTAGCGTGCCTGTGCTCATTCTTACTGACCACAAGAATTTAACTTATCTATCTGAAGCGAAACAGTTGTCGCCCCGACAGGCCAGATGGGCACTATTTTTGTCTTGGTTTAATTATGTGGTCTCCTACCTGCCTGGTTGTAAGAATGTTAGGGCTGATGCCCTCTCTCGACAATTTTTGCCTCTGTCCAAGGAGGAGTCTGTACCTACTCCAGTTATACCTCCTGGCCATATTTTGGCTACCATATGTACTAATTTGACTTCTCCCTTGGGGGAGGAGATCCTGGCTGCACAAGCCAATGCACCTCCTGAGAAACCTAGTGGTAAGTGTTTTGTGCCTGAGAATCTTAGAACTAAACTTTTGCACACTTACCACTATCCTAAAGCCGCAGGTCACCCAGCAAGAACCAAATGATTTGGTCTGTCACTCGACAATTCTGGTGGCTAGCTCTTCATTCTGATGTTGCTGCATATGTTGCCTCCTGCTCAGTTTGTGCACAGAATAAGACTCCTCGACGTCTGCCTGTGGGTCTTCTTCAACCTATTGCTAATGGTGAGCGTCCTTGGACACATCTTTCAATGGACTTCATTGTCGAGCTCCCTGTTTCCAATGGCAATACTGTTATCCTTATAGTTATTAGCTGTTTTTTTCTAAAATGTCACATTGCATTCCCTTGAAGAAGTTGCCTACTGCTCATTAGCTTGCTTCAATTTGTGCCCGGGAGGTATTCCGTTTACATGGGTTACGCAAGGAGATAGTGTCGGACCGGGGTAGCCAGTTTGTCTCCAGATTTTGGCGTTCCTTTTGTGCTCAAATTGGGATCCAGCTTTCCTTCTCCTCGGCATATCACCCTCAATCCAATGGGGCTGCGGAACGGTCTAATCAAGCTCTGGAACAGTTCCTCCGTTGCTATGTCTCAGATCACCACAATAATTGGTCTGAACTGTTACCTTGGGCAGAGTTTGCTCATAATAGTGCTATTAATGCTTCCTCCAAGTTATCCCTGTTCATGGGTTTCAACCATCCATGGTGGGTTTCAACCACCATTCATTCATGTTTCAGGGTATTCCGGCTTTGGAGGAGCATCTCTGGCAACTCTGTTCCACATGGGTGCAGATTCAGGATTGCCTTCATCGTTCTATGCAGCGCCAAAAGTTCCAGGCTGATCGTAGGTGTCTGCCTGCTCCTTCCTACCAGGTTGGTGATAGAGTTGGGCTGTCCTCCCGCAACTTGAACCTTCGTGTGCCTTCCAATAAACTGGCTCCTCGTTATGTTGGTCCTTTTTGAATACTCCGAAGGGTCAATCCTGTGGCCTACGCTCTTGACCCTTCTTGTCTCCCTCTTGAAACCATTGGTTTGTAATCGGTTTACCACTGTGTTGCCTTGTCCCCGCCCTATCTTTGTTGACAACCCTGAGGAGTATGAGGTCAGCAGCATTATTGACTCTCGTATGTCCAGGGGCCGCGTACAGTATTTGGTTCACTGGAGGGGCTATGGTCCGGAGGAGCGTTCATGGGTTCCCTCCTCTGATGTTCATGCTCCCGCCCTCCTCTGTGTCTTTCATGCCCGTTTCCCCAATAAGCCTTTTGTCCTCCGGCGGGGGAGGGGTCATTGAGGGGAGGGTACTGTCAGGGTTTTTTCCCTGATCTGTTTGCCATGTGCAGCTGGCAGCCATTTTGTGCACCTCTCTTCCTGACTCTGGTGCATACTTTGTGATACTGCTCATTTCCTGCACTTCCTTTTATGGCCAGACTGGTGTACATCATCCGTGTGAGACAGGATGCAGTCTCAGAATTGTGATGTCATCACTTATTATTTAAAGGGCCTCTGTTCAGTATGCTTTGCCCTTGCGTTGTCTCTGATCCCTGGCTTGTTCCTGACTCTGCTGTTCTCCTTGTTCCTGATTCCGGCTCATCTGACTATTCGCTTTGGCTCCTGACTCGGCTCGTCTGACTACCAGTTCTGGTTTTGATTCCTGGCTTGTTATTTGACTTGTGAACTTTTTATTATTTTTTTGCTATTAATAAAGGTGTGATTATTTTTGCACTTCTTGTCTCAGTCTGATTCCTTGCACCTTGACAATAAGCTTTCACTGCTTTCAGACTCCCATTGATTCCTATGGCATCCGCGGCCTCCAGGGTGGCGGATTGAAAACCAGGTACGCTGGGCCAGAATAGTGGAGAATGTACCGTACCTGTTAGAAATTTGTTAACTTGCAAACGTTGTCAGATAGTGCCAAATTTGTATTCAGAACATCTGTAATGAGTAAGCATCGATCTGTGTCGGATTGAGACCGGCGGATCGTATTTTACGTCACAAATTTCAACTGTTGCCGGTCTGTAGGCTTTGATAAATGGGTCGAATCAGGCTCACCACAATTACATTGCGGAATTCCAGCATATTTGCGGTTGACGGCTTGATAAATATCCCTCTATATCTCAACAACCATACCTTAATGCCACACGGCAAGAACATGCACTCTTTATATTTCCTGGTCAGTCTGTTATTTAGCTTCATGGTATCTTAATCAGTTAACAATTATTATAATTAATGGAGTCAAAATTTTGCATTGTCATAATTGTCATTTTCAGTATAGGCGTAAACATAACTAGGTTTTCAAATGGGATTGTGCTTTTGTGATCAGGATATCAAATAGGATTGCGCCTTTGTGATCACAAAGACAAAACCTGTTTTATGACAGTGCAGTCTCTATTTTTTTCTGCTACATTATTTTACACGTCATTTTTATGGCTTTATTATTGCAATGAAGTGGTTTCACGGTTTACAGTGTGAGAACCTGTTAAAATTCCATTTTAGAATATGATATAAGTTGCAGACACTTCCTTCTAATAGAAACCTCTAGTGTTCTTTTTGATTTCAGAAGTATATCTTGCCATAAACGGTGCTTTTTCAATCAATAATTCTACACTTTGAAAAGAAAAAGACTTTTAAAATATTAAAAGTATAAATATAATTACTGAGCAAACATGCTCATCATCAGGACAAAGGAGTTAATTCAAAAGAACTGTAATGTTAATGTAGCCTTAAGAGGCGTGAAAGGGCAATTGTATATATCAGTTTCGATCCCAAAGTATAGCAATCATAAACACACTTTCGGGAACGTTTGGTTTGAAAACTTATTCATGGCTGTAGCTTTTTAGTAAACAAATCCATTTTTGATTGTGATCAACTGAAAAACACACTTTCCATATTGGCTGAAACCGAAACCAAGTTATCGGAAGCTGATATTGGAAAGATTGTGATTGAGGCCTATGTGTTTTGTATCTGTGACTTTATTAAAAGTGAAGTTTTTCTTCCACTTTATTTTGGTCTTATTTGGGGGAAGTGCAGTAACCATTATACTGTATACATGTGTGGTTGACTTTGTCAAAAACAACTTTTTCACAGGGGTTGATAATGAAACATTTTCTTTCAGGAATATTAAAGAGCAGAAAGTAAAAGGGCAGGATACTCAAACACTTTCTTTGTTCCCCTAAAAACAGACTATTTTAAAATAAATTGCAGTGCTTTGTTTTTTGCCAAATTAATATTTCTGTGCAAGATTTGCATGCTCTAAATCATTACAGCATGTAATTTTAGCATCACTGACACAAGCTTATTATGTATTCATCCACTTTAAATAGTTCCACTCCGGAGACAAAAGCTTTTCAGCATCTGAGCAGAACCAAGTAAAACTTTTTTTTTTATCCAGTTTACCACTGTCAGTAGTTACTAAAGTCTTGTTTGGGTCAGATTAGAAATTGGATAGGCCTAGAATATGAGTGTAGCGCAAAATTGTGCTTTCATGAGCGTAATATTTGTGCTCCACTCAGTAATACCAGCGCATGCAAATGTGCGCTGGTATTACAAGTTAAGGGCAATGCAAACGCGACCTGACGCTCGCAATGCCTGGAATGCCTGGAGCGTGCTTTCATAGGCATCAATGGGAGCCCCATTCGCATGCCATAAGACACAGCAAAGCTTTATGTGTATGAATATATGTATATATATATATATATATATATATATATATATTGTGTTTATATGCGTTTTCAAATAAAGATGCTAATATTTTTTATTTAAAGAAAGTTACTGTCCACTTTATTTTTTTGGGGGGCAATTGGGGTACATTTTTCTGGTCAATTGCACTTAGCTGGCATTAATTAGCTACTTGTAATGGCTGGTTATTTAACGTGCGCCCGTAAACGGGCAAATTTGGCCCTTTACAGGAGCATGTTAAAATAGCGCTCCATTTGTAATCTAGCCCATAATAAACTAAAATAGACATGAAAGTGTTAAAAGAAAATGCTCTAATGTGTTAGAGTGTTTTATTATTGCACTGTTGATTGCATATAATTGTGGGGGGCAATTACAATCTATCAGCGATTTGCTCCCGAAATGCATCACAATGAAATATGGATTAGTAGGTTAAAACGCCATAGCCGCAAACGTCTTTTTAACAGAAAAGCAATCCGAAAAGGCCTTTTCATTTGTTAAAGGGACATTATACACTCATTTTTTCTTTGCATAAATGTTTTGTATATAATCTATTTATATAGCCCATAAAGTTTTTTTTTTTAATTAATGTATAGTTTTGCTTATTTTTAAATAACATTGCTCTGATTTTCAGACTCCTAACCAAGCCCCAAAGTTTTATGTGAATACACTCGACTACCTACCACAGCTTGCTGCTGTTTGTGTAAAGGGTCTTTTCATATGCAAAAGAAGGGGGAGGGGGGGAGTGTCTTATTTGCCACTTGCAGTGGGCTTTCCAACTACCTTTTCAACAGAGGTAAACTGACAGCTTCTAAGTAAGTTTTTAAACAGTTTTATACTGGATTTTTATATCAGTATCTGTGCATATTATTCTTTATAGTAGTGTCTATTACATGCAGTTATATGAAAATGAGTGTATACTGTCCCTTTAAGTACCTGACAGATACAATAGTCCTTTTAAACCTCTTAAGGTTACAGTATAGAGCTTATGCATACATTATTAAACAAATTCATGAAGGTGCAATCCTGTTTAGAAGTCGGATAATATAAGAAGCAAACAGAGGGGTGACAGCAAAATCGGATATTTCAACTTAGTGTGCTTGAAGGCGAGTCCCTTATAAAAACCCAATAACAAAGCCACGATTTGACCCTGAAAAAATATTTTCATTCAGTATGTAATAATGAAGTATCCTGTGAAGAAGAGGCCCCTACTCTGTACACAGACAACAATTATACTGATTTTGACTTTTAGGGATATATGCACCCTTACCTCCCTTGAAGATCTATCAGCTTTAGAGCAAGTGGGGGCTCTAGAAGGATGACACAGAATAGAATCAAATCCAAATCCAAATTTTACCATTACATGTCAGGGGAAAATCTCTTGAGGTATTTCATAAAAGGGTTGTTTAAGAATTGACCAGTTTAGCAGAATGTAGACAGAGAGGCATCTCTAATCTATCTAGAGCTGAAAGGGAAGCCATTATAGCATGATAACGGATATCCGCAAATTAAAATTCCTCCTTGAAGAAGTTCGACCGTAGTCGAATTAAATGCGTAGAGGTGACGAGGGGACGTACAAGGTGATGTACTTCCGGCTTCTGATTGGCTGTTGCCTACACATGATTCTGGTGCTTGTAATTCCGGATGCTGATACAGGGGCATCCAGCGGTTCTGCTGCACGTTGTTTCCAGTGTGGTGTTACTGGTCTTCCTAAACACTCGTATCTGTGGCTGCACTATCTAGTGGGAATGCCGGAGGGGGATCCTGAGTACATTTATGCTTATTAATGTGTAAGTAAGCATATGTTATAGTGAACTTTTTTACAAATAAATTACCTGAAACGGAATTGCGCTTTCTCTTTTCACTAGAATCTTGCTTTCATCCTTGGTTGGACTAAGGAATACCAAACATAAAGGAGCTGCATCCGGATTCATTCTTATGTTTTATCAATGATGGACTAAGTATTAAATTTTTTTATTGATTTTTTTATATGTTTTATGTATTGCATCTAGCATGAATAACTAATATCTGTATTGTATCAAATTTTTTTTTAGGCATCCATATTTACTTTATGTAATTACCTAGGACTCCCATTGAGTATATTTAGAAGCTTTCGTCTTATTACTCACAAATATATCTGGGGGGGGGTCCTTTTACTATTATCCAGGGTATCAGTTCAAGCGTTGTTTTAATTTTAGTGTGTTACATGCTATAACTAAGATGGAGAACATGAAGTGGAAACAGGATTATAGCTGGCTAACGATTGACGTTGTCTCGCTGTACTCTAGTATACCCCACCGATTTAGCCTAAAGGCCATTTAATTTTTTTCTAGATTTGTATACAGACCTATCTGAGGATCTAAAGCAGTATATTGTCAACACTGTTAAGTTTCTTTTGGAGCATAATTTTTTTATGTTCTTTTGACGTTACTATCTCCAGAGATGTGGGACAGCTATGGGGACGAAATTTGCCCCATCCTATGTTAACCTCTTTATGGGGTGGGCTGACAAGGCCCACACTAGGCCTAAATGTACACCTGGAGTTTTGCCGTTTCTCTCGTTCAAAGAAGGATTGCCTGGTATTTCGGGTCTCGAATGTACTGTTAAGTCAGGATCAGACTGATATGCTACAGGAAAGTTCTTCTTTGTGAAAGGCACATGTTGAGCAAAAAGAGAGAGGCTGCTTCTTGGGTGGCAACTAGCCATATAACAAGCTATTATGGTATTGTTCGTTCCCAGGTTGAGCACTTCTCTCTTTTTTATTTTATGCTCTTTATGGGGTGGTGGGAGCGGTTCCATGTCTATGGAGATAGTAACCTTTTTATCCCTCAAATGATTAGCTACATACGCTATATTGAAGACCTTCTAATCATCTGGTCTGGGGATTCCGATACTGACCAAAATTTTGTACAATATCTAAATGACAATGATGTTGAGATCAGCTTCACATTTGAACGGAGCAAAATGAGGATCCATTTTTTAAATGTCACCTTCAATTCTGAAGCTGTTCTAGGTAAGGTTATCTCCACTCTACATGAAACCTATATCAGGCCATTCCCTTCTGCATGCCAAGAGCAATCACCCCAAACATGATTGTGAAGATTCAATTTATACAAATTAAACGGAACTGTACACTGGAGAATGACTTCCCGGGTGGAGAACTTACTAGATATCTGCATAAAAGAGGCTACTCTAAGAAAGTAGTGGCAGGTGCTTTTGCCCAGGTTCGTAAAATTGACAGGAATACATTGTTTATGAGCACGTTTTCAAACCACCCAAAAACACCTAAGCAAAGCAAGAAACACCCAATTTTTATTACGGCCTTCTCTAACCAGTATAAAGAAGTATGCTCAATGAAAATAAAAAATAACTTACATATTCTCATGGGGGATATCCAACTGAGGCCCTATGTTGAAAAAGGATGTAGATTTGTACACAAAAGGAATTTGACCTTGGGCAATCTCTTGTCTCCTAGCCTCTTGAGGGATGACAGCTCAGCCAGCTCATGGCTACGACATAAAGGCACCTTCTGATGCAGTAAAATATCTTGCAGATCCTGTGACCATGCTTTTGTCATATAAATTTTACTCTGCTGATCACTCAGAAGAATATGAGACAAAAGGATGTGTTAACTGCGCCAGTAAATTTGCGGTCTACCTGATCCATTGCACTACCTGCTCTAGACAATATGTAGGGAGAACCACACGCGAGGTGGGTAAAAGAATTAAAGAACATTTTTCATATACGGTATCTCCAATGAGAAAGCATGCTCGACCCTGTCAAAACATTTTATTGACACACTCCATGGTAATGTTGAGTCCTTTAGGTGGCAGGCCATTGAACAGATACAGAGACCACCCAGAGATGGCAATGAATTACAGATCCTCAGTCATCAAGAGATCTTTTGGATCTATAAATTGGGTAGCCTGTTACCAAAGGGTTTTAATTTCGAATTTGATATCATGAACTACTGGCAAAGATAACTCTGGGTATCTCTATAGCCATTAGTTTGGGCTGTGTAGTACCTACTTTGTACATTTTATTCAGTATCTGGTGTGTGTCTGGCTGATTCCTGGCTTTGACCTTTTGGTTCTACTGGCTTGGTAGGGCTAATAGAATCCTGTATGACCTTAAGTAATGTAGCTGATACACATACTCTGCCCACTCCTCAATAAATGAATAACGGGTGCAGGATCTTTTGCCTAAGAGGGCCACCTAATATTCTAGCTATTGACTTTTATCCAATATGACCAGACTAATGCACATGCACAGAGACACACATATAGGTAAATGATCAATGATTTATGTGGCTTGAGGAAACGGACATATATAAAGGTACTCATCTGGATGACTATTTGAAACAGATATTTAACAGGTTAGCTGGCATGGGATACAGTCCTACGTCCTGTAGCGGCTGAGGTCAGGAGAGTCTTGAGTATATCTATGATCCCCTGGGACTTGGTTATGGATTGGGCTGCTAGTACTCGAGTCCAGTTACCCTACATATAAGTACTGATATCATCTTAGTCACCAGACATTAAGCATTTTACTTATCAATTTATTTAACTAATTATCTATTTGTCTATGTCTGTATAGCTCATGTGTGTGTGTGTTTGAGTATATTGATGCTAGCCTAAACAATAGGTCCTATGATTGTTCTGTACAGGATGAGAGTAATATATTTATACACCTAATGTTATATGTTTCTCAGGGATTGCCTTAGGTCAGGCTAATAGCCCCCATAATAATAATATCTTTTCTATAGTACTTTGTAACAGTATACATTTACCATCATCCATTTAGATGTAAAATAGACTGTTTTTCCATCCTATGGGGTTATACCTGAGCCGCTTTATACATATATATTTTCGACCAAAAATTTAAAACCAATAATAATGATAATGTATATGTATGGTTTTACACACTATCTATACATCTCTGTCTTATATGTCTAAAACAGTGTGTATGTATATGTATGGGTACAACTATTTATTAATTTGTTTATCTTTATATGTTAAGAGCATTTTTAGATGTGTACTTTATCGATTTCTTGGAGAGGAAACATGAATAAGGGGTTAATGATGATGTAATTAACTTTTAGCCAATGAGAATGTTTTTAACGCTTTTTAAACATTATCTATGTGCATGTAATTAGGTCTATGATTACGGTCACCAGGACCGAAACTGGTCAGACCATCGGAGTCTGCTGCTTTTAAATGTTTGGAAATAAAATCGCTTTCTAATCTACATATGTGGCTGGATTTCACTGGATCTTTTCGTTTTCTAAAAATATATGTTGTTAAAAACAATTCTTGTCAAAGATAAAAGATATAAGGGTAGATTTAACAAGCAGCGGATGTTGCAATCTACCCCCGTAGTTTCCAGATCGTTGGAAACAAGAGTTAATTTGTCTCTCCTTAATTCATCCGCCACCTCTGAGGCGGCGGACAGTAATCATCCCAATCGTATCCGATCGGGATGATTGATACCCCTTGCTAACGGCCTATAGTCCTCGAATCTGCAGGGGACAGCATTGCACAAGCATTTCACTAGAAATGCTTGTGCAATGTTAAATGCCAACAGTGTATGCTGTCTGCATTTAGCGATGTTGGGCGGACATGATCCGCTACAGTGGATCATGTCCTTCTGAAATTTAATAAATCGTTCCCTAAAAGTGACAATATAGTGATTGAGCAATCATGCCCACTATACCTATCATTCCAACTTAAAGTGGGCATTCAGATAGATTAACAGTGGTGCGAATAGAAACGGATTGCAAAAGAACTCACAATTGGAACTTACAATTTAGCGATCCCATTTGAAAGTACTCTTATGAAGATGCCAATACTATTAGTAACAATCACAACAGTATGAGTGATACTTAGAATCAAATATTCACAGAAAGAGGTTACTACACAAGATTTGTAGATGTTGGGGTCCTGAGGTGACTTTTACTACAGATCCCCTGAGCTGTACTGAATATCACATACTCAACACATATACATATGTAAATGTTTGCCCTGTCCATTGTACACAGCCTATGCAACATTGATGAATAGAGCTTTAATAAATCGATACCATATATGTTAATACACCTCTACAATGTCTCCTGTGGCCTTTTTACAGTATGTTTCACATGTGCAAAATTATATACTGTTTCCATCTTGTGTTATGTTGGAATACTTGCAAAGATGTCATGCTATTTGGAGGCTTTATCAAACGCTTTGGGGTGTCAAATGTGAAAGTCAAAACTGGAAAATGGATTGTGATCGCCAACAAATCATATCAAAAATAGGTCTTTTAGGGAGGAATCGAAAACATGGTCCCAGGTGTGGGAAAGAGCTGGACGTGTGCTATTGTGGTCATGAAAAATCAAAATGTGTCGTTTTTTTGACACCTATGTGTTTAACCCATGCAAAGGGGCTAAAAACATAGTTAAAGTCAGCTGCAGAGCAACAGAAAGTGCAGGGTGACTAGCCTGGAGCGTAGCTATGGGTTAAGGCCTGGTTGAGTGAGTGTTGATGCTGTGTGTGTATTGTTACAATTTTGCATTGTGTTGGGAGGGGTTTACTTATCCTTTATATGGGATGTGCAGGGAGTCCACTTCCTCTTTGTTTCTGTAGATCCCTGGAAGTTCTTTCAGTATGGACCAGAGCAGAGTTTCCCTGGAGGAGGCCGAACCTACAGAGTGGGAAGAGATGGACCTTGAGGACATCGAATGGGTTGCGCCTTCTCCCTCTGGGACTATTACGGTGGGTCAGGGCCATGTTTTGGGGCTTTCTATCCCTCCTTCCCCTTCGGTAGGGGAGGGGAGCCAAAGTTTGTTTCCCTCTCCTGAGCGGGGTGGGCTGGAGGATGAGGCTGGGCCTGCTCAGGCTTATCAGCCGGTGGAGCAGTGTCTAGATTTTGGTGCTAGGCTGGGGTCCCAGGGCCCCAGGGTCTGGGAGCAGGAAGTAGGCCGGGGTCCCAGGTGTTGGGAGAAGGCATAGGCCGGGGTCCCAAGTTAGTCTAGGGCAGCATGCTGGTAGGGGTCCAGTAGGCCTGCTGATAGGTGGCACGTGTAGTGGGAGCAGTGAGGCCTTATCTGTGACAGCGGGGGCAATCTTCCAATCCCGGGCCTTGGTCCTTGGGGGCCCTATATCCTTGGGTGCGGTGTTGGCTCAGTCCCAGGATCGGTTTTCCGGCATTGCACAGGCCTCAGCGTCTTTGGCTGTGTTCACCCCATCCAAGATGGCTGCTGCGTCAACTTCCGTTTACGCAGCGCTTTCCAACGTCGCTTCCGGTAACGTCATTTCCGGTCGCGGCAGGTACTAGCAGGGCCAAAGCAGCACCTTTGCGCGCTGGGCCTAAAAATAAAGGCAAGGCTCCTGCGGCTCGCGGAGGGCCTAAAGGGGCACAATAGGCTATGACCTTGAGTGGTGGCACCACTTGTCCACAGGTGCTAAATGCTGTGGTTCTGCAGGGTACGTCAACGCCCAGCAGAAAAGATGCAGCAGTGCAAGGGCAAGTGGTGACAACAGGTGCAGTAAAAAGAGGTCATGCTAAAATCAGCACTAGTCAGTTCAAGGGGTTAGCTGGCAGTGATGGTGGGGATGCAGGCCTGTCAGGAGAGGGTCGCGCACAAGGGCGTAGCAGGGCAGTTAGGTTTGTGGATAAGTTTGAGTGGCTAGCACGGATGAGGAACCTAATATGCAGTTTGGTGTGAGTGACAGTGATCGCAAGTGTGGTCAGGAGTACGGGCCTGTTGGAGGTAAGGAGAAGGCTGGCTCTTCCGGTGGTACTCCCCTCTTGTCCTCTGTATTTCAGGTTTCGATGGTGTCTACATCTGGTAGTGATACAGCCCATGGAAGTCTCGGGTTCTCGTTCCCAGGGTGGCTACATCAGGATCAGGCCAAGGACCATTCTTCTAGGGGCAGGTACGAGTCCTCTACCTCTAGTGGGTCAGGGTCGGGGTCTGAGAGTGATAGGTCCCTGGGCTTGCATACAAAAGGGCATCAGATGATGTATAGAATGCTAAAGAAAATGAGCAAAGCAAGGTCTGGGGGTGGTAGGGTGGGATATCCAGCTCAGGCATCTCGACCCCCAAGGGTACAGGTAGGCTCACCACAGGCTGCAGACAGAAAGGTGGCATTGCACGGTGACACATACTCGTGCAAGGTAAATAGACTGCACGCCCACCTGAAGTCTAAAACGGTGAAAAGAATACAAGACGGTAAGTACGTCAATATATTTGAGTTATCCACTGAGGCGTCTAGACTCAAGAAAATGGCCGAGTACTGGATGGGCCTGAAAAAATGTAAGCGGCCCGATACATTAAGGAATGGAATAATTGCTTCAGAGTGTACACTACGTGCTATTTGGAAAGGTACCCAGAGAAGGGCACGGCTCTGTTTAAGTATGTGGATACAATTGATGCCATCCAGAGGAAATAAAGAAATACGCGGATGGAGCCTGGAGGGATTATGACGTGATCTACAGAAAAAAGAAGGTGGGTAACCCATTGCTTGATTTTGGCACCTTGGATCTTTAACTTTGGGCTCATCTTGACCCTGAAAGGGTGTCACAAGCAGCTCCAGGGGCTGTCACTCAAGGGACATGGCAGACCCCGCGATTTTGACGACGGCCAGCAGGGGTGTGCTGGTGCTTCCAAGAGAAATCATGTGATAGAGGTGCGTCCTGCACGTTCAAGCATGTCTGCAAGTTCTGTAGTGGTCAGCACCCCGGTGTCGACTGCTCTAAGAATCAAGAGCACCAAGCTGAACGGTTTGGGGCTAAAGTAAATGCTTCAAGTAAGGGCGGACACACCACTTAAGGTAGAAGGTAGAGGGAAGCAGCACTCTTACTCCATGGTCCTTAAAATCCAAAAGGTTTATTCCAAAAAATGTTAAAACACGTAGAAAAGTGGACAAGCACAGCACAATACAAATGCAAGCTATACAGGTGGAGGGGGGGGAGCAAATCCTTACATGTTTCGTGCTATGCAGCACTTAA
Source organism: Bombina bombina (assembly GCF_027579735.1). Taxonomy (NCBI): domain Eukaryota; kingdom Metazoa; phylum Chordata; class Amphibia; order Anura; family Bombinatoridae; genus Bombina; species Bombina bombina. The sequence goes on along the minus strand of NC_069500.1, from coordinate 984,065,410 downwards.
TCATAGGATAGCTCACCACCTGTGCAGCACACCTTTAAAGGAGCAATGGCCAATCATTCAAAGCCATAGTATACCCAAAATGAATGTCTTAAAGGCATACTGCACAGGTGTGAGAAGAAATGGTGTAACAGAAAAAATACTTATTACATAAGAAGTACAGAAATGAAAATAAAGGTAAAAATAAAAATAGAAATGAATGTAAAAAACACATCAATAAATCATGTTACACAAGATCCAAATTAGTCTCAAAAAGAAAAATTAATTAATGAAATTGTAAATCTGATTATAAATCTAAGACAGATGAGATATAGTAATGAAAGATATATATCTATATCATCATATATACAAGGCAAGACAAAAATCAAAAATCAAAAATCAGAAAATCAAAAAAATCAAAAAATCAAAAAAGGTCTTAAAGGCAATAAAGTACAAATCAAATGGGATATACAACTTTTGCTAAAACCTTAGAAAAAGTGGTATTGATTTTTCAAAATGTCATGCATTAATTGTGTTCATATTCATATTACCATATTAACAGTGGGATTGAAACAACTGAACATAACTTATATTTCCAGAAATCAGAATTTTGGAGTCTGATATACATATTTTATACATGTATTAAAACACTGTCAATTTTTTTCCATATTTTTTCTTATTTTTTCATATTTTTTCATAATTTTTTCATATCCCTTCATATTTTTTCACAGTTGTAGATAAATACAAAAATAAAAAAGTTAATGTGAAAACATATACAGATATGTATAATTGTATATATCAAGGTGTCAAAATATGAAGATATGTGAATGTAATACTGAATATATTTAGAATGAGATTAAGAATAAAGCAAAAATATATAAACTATATAAATAATATGAATAAATAATTTTTGATGAATATTCTTGATATGACTACGACAATGGGTGTCTACATAGATGGGACTTATTTAAGATGGAACAAATTACTCAACAAAGTAACTAATGTCCCATTCTTTATTTAGACCAAAAGGTACCCTCGTGTTAAGTTTCCAAATCCAAAAAAGTTCTTTCTTGGACAATATATTATAAATGTTTCCTCCTCTAATGGGCTTTTTGGCTATGTCTATTACTTTAACAGTAAATTTTGGCTGATCAGTAAAATGTATGCAATTGAAATGTATTGCTACACTCGAATCCTTGTTGTAATTTTTAATATCCCTTCTGTGCTCCCCTATTCTTGATCTAAGGGCACGTGAGGTCTGACCAACATACTGTTCAGAACAGAGGGTACAGTCTATGAGATAGACGACGAATGTTGTACTGCAATTGGCGTAATGATTAATCTTGAAATTCTGTTTGGTTACATGACTGGTGAATTCAGTCTCCATAGATATCTGTAAGCAAGTAAGACAGTTTCGAGATAGACATCTAAAAGTGCCCTTCTTATTCAGCCACTGGCACCCCCTTGGACCCACTTGGCTGTTCACCATGCTGGGCGCAAGCTTTTTAGCAAGTGTGGGTGCCCTTTTAGGCACAAATTTGACCTTATCTACAAAGTTTACTAGAATATCATCACCTTTAAGTATGGATAAGTTACCTTTAATAATTTTACATAAATCATTGAATTGTGAAGAATACTCTGTCGAAAATACTACTAAATCTTTATCACACATTGCTTTATTGGCCTTGTTATTCCGCTTTCCCTCTTTAGGATTATAGGTACATCTCACCTCATCTAAGGACTGCTGGAGTATATTCCGATCGTAACCTCTAGCACAAAGCCTATCCATCAATTTGGTGGCTTGGATATTAAACAATTTATCTGAATTGGAGTTTCGACGTAACCTAAGAAATTGGCTCTTAGGTATCGAATTTATAAGATGTTTGGGGTGACATGATGTGGCATGTAAAATCGTATTGCCAGAGGTTGGTTTTCTATATGTGTCAGTGACGATCCTATTAAGTTCGACTGAGCCAACTAAGGTGAGATCCAAAAAATGAATTTCTTTATCTTGGATCTCGCCCGTAAACTGTAAATGTAGATCATTATTGTTTACAAATTTGAGGAAATCCTCAAAGACAAAGTCACCTTTGACCACAAAGATAAGGTCATCAATGTAACGCATATATATGCAGATGTTATCTATGAAAGGGTTATTGCCGTTATAGAGGCTGCCGAGTTCCCACCATCCCACAAATAGGTTAGCGAATGAGGGGGCAAATTTCGCCCCCATCGCAGTACCACAGATTTGTAAAAAGTACTCACCATTAAACATGAAGTAATTGTGGGACAGTAGGAACTCGACAGTCTCACAAACAAACAATTTAAATTCCCTGGAATAATTTGTATAATTATCCAAAAAGAAACCAATGGCACGCAATCCCAAATTGTGTGGTATACGTGAATATAGTGACACCGCGTCAATCACCACCCACCTATGATCTTTATCCCATTTCATCTTGTTAATGATAGTTAAAAGATGGGATGAATCCCTTAGATAACTACTAAGGTTCTGTACCAAAGGCTGTAGGACTGAGTCAACCCACTCAGACAATGGTTCAAACAACGAGCCAATCCCAGAAATTATTGGACGGCCTGGTGGGTTGACTGAGTCCTTGTGTAATTTAGGCAGGTGGTGAAAGACCGGCGTCACAGGAAACTGTGGAACTAGGGAAACACACTCCTCTTGTGAAATAAAACCTAATGCAAGTGCATCTTCAAGTAACCTATCCAATTTGTGGGTGAATTCTTTTTCTGGGTTATAAGATAACTTTCTATATGTAATACCATCATTCAATTGCTTATAGGCTTCATCAATGTATTGTGCTTTATTCATAACTACGACATTACCTCCTTTGTCTGATGAGCGAATGACAAGATCATGTTTACTTTCTAATTGTCTGATTGCTGCTTTTTGTCTTTTTGTAAGATTATCACTATGGCCTGTTGTAGTGATATGTTTACCCAGTTCCACAATCTCCTTTTCCACCTGTTTTTGGAATAAATTAATATGTGTGCCCCTAGATTGTGTGGGGTAAAAGTTAGATCTTATTCTTTTAGGTTTTGGAACATCTGTATCATTCACACCATCAGCAGTAGTGTCCAGTATTCTTAACTCCTCCAGAGTACATATGTCTTTAAAATCAAAAGTTGATTCTGTATTAGTACTAGGCAAACTGCTGATGGGGAGGGATATATTGTTTTCTCCCTCAGTAATTTCATCTGGTACATCTAGTTCCACTTCTTCATTATCAGAAATACTAGAAAAGTGTCTACGTAGTGTAAGCTTCCTAACAAATTTATTGAGATCCAACAAAGTATTAAATACCGAAAAATTGTAGGTGGGAGCAAAACCCAGACCCTTAGATAATACACTAATATGGCTTTCAGTGAGTTCAAAGTTCGATAAATTGACGACACTGAGTGCTAGTTCTTCTTTGCCTTTCTCTTTGAAGATCTTTTTCCTTCTTCTGGAACCTGCTCTGCGTGTCCTCTTATTTCCTTTCCTAAAGGGATGTCTTGACTTTTAGTTTTCGAACGGACTTCATTTTCTTTCTTCTCACGTCCTTGGTGTGTTGTTTCCTGCAAAGACAAAGAGGGAAGGGGAGAAAGAGAGGAAGAAGAGGAAGAGGAGGAAGAGCTATCATCTGATGATTCCGAATCCTGGTCAGAGGTATCCAACTCTGTAGAGGAAAAGACTACTTTCTTGGATTTATTCTTGTGTCTTTTCTTTAAGATTGACTTTGGTTCAACTACCGGTGTGGAGGATGTGGCCCAATTTGATTTCTTCTTATTTTTATTTTTGTGTTTGTTTTTATTTCTATTCTTACTGGACCTTGAAATTTCACCTTCACCATCAGTATTTGTGCTGGAATCATAGTCCCTCTGTTGTATTCCAGAAAATCTGCGGGTCCGTCTGTTAAATCTAGACCAGTCATACACATTATTTTTAAGATAATCATCTTGGTCTCTGTTGAATTTTCTGCCCTTTAGTGAAGCAAGCTCACTATCAGATTTTCTTATCTTTTTCTTCATTTTAAAGGGCACCCACACTTGCTAAAAAGCTTGCGCCCAGCATGGTGAACAGCCAAGTGGGTCCAAGGGGGTGCCAGTGGCTGAATAAGAAGGGCACTTTTAGATGTCTATCTCGAAACTGTCTTACTTGCTTACAGATATCTATGGAGACTGAATTCACCAGTCATGTAACCAAACAGAATTTCAAGATTAATCATTACGCCAATTGCAGTACAACATTCGTCGTCTATCTCATAGACTGTACCCTCTGTTCTGAACAGTATGTTGGTCAGACCTCACGTGCCCTTAGATCAAGAATAGGGGAGCACAGAAGGGATATTAAAAATTACAACAAGGATTCGAGTGTAGCAAGACATTTCAATTGCATACATTTTACTGATCAGCCAAAATTTACTGTTAAAGTAATAGACATAGCCAAAAAGCCCATTAGAGGAGGAAACATTTATAATATATTGTCCAAGAAAGAACTTTTTTGGATTTGGAAACTTAACACGAGGGTACCTTTTGGTCTAAATAAAGAATGGGACATTAGTTACTTTGTTGAGTAATTTGTTCCATCTTAAATAAGTCCCATCTATGTAGACACCCATTGTCGTAGTCATATCAAGAATATTCATCAAAAATTATTTATTCATATTATTTATATAGTTTATATATTTTTGCTTTATTCTTAATCTCATTCTAAATATATTCAGTATTACATTCACATATCTTCATATTTTGACACCTTGATATATACAATTATACATATCTGTATATGTTTTCACATTAACTTTTTTATTTTTGTATTTATCTACAACTGTGAAAAAATATGAAGGGATATGAAAAAATTATGAAAAAATATGAAAAAATAAGAAAAAATATGGAAAAAATTTGACAGTGTTTTAATACATGTATAAAATATGTATATCAGACTCCAAAATTCTGATTTCTGGAAATATAAGTTATGTTCAGTTGTTTCAATCCCACTGTTAATATGGTAATATGAATATGAACACAATTAATGCATGACATTTTGAAAAATCAATACCACTTTTTCTAAGGTTTTAGCAAAAGTTGTATATCCCATTTGATTTGTACTTTATTGCCTTTAAGACCTTTTTTGATTTTTTGATTTTTTTGATTTTCTGATTTTTGATTTTTGATTTTTGTCTTGCCTTGTATATATGATGATATAGATATATATCTTTCATTACTATATCTCATCTGTCTTAGATTTATAATCAGATTTACAATTTCATTAATTAATTTTTCTTTTTGAGACTAATTTGGATCTTGTGTAACATGATTTATTGATGTGTTTTTTACATTCATTTCTATTTTTATTTTTACCTTTATTTTCATTTCTGTACTTCTTATGTAATAAGTATTTTTTCTGTTACACCATTTCTTCTCACACCTGTGCAGTATGCCTTTAAGACATTCATTTTGGGTATACTATGGCTTTGAATGATTGGCCATTGCTCCTTTAAAGGTGTGCTGCACAGGTGGTGAGCTATCCTATGATTAAGTGCTGCATAGCACGAAACATGTAAGGATTTGCTCCCCCCCTCCACCTGTATAGCTTGCATTTGTATTGTGCTGTGCTTGTCCACTTTTCTACGTGTTTTAACATTTTTTGGAATAAACCTTTTGGATTTTAAGGACCATGGAGTAAGAGTGCTGCTTCCCTCTACCTTCTACTATTTGGATTGGGCTTGATCCGCATTTCTAGCTGGCACCACGCCAACAGTGCTTCTCTTTTCTTTTGCCGATTTCTTGGGGCTGCAATTGGATAGCAGCGCACACACCCCCACCAGGCTGTAGCGACGTCACTCTCCTACCCACTGTGTCTACACCACTTAAGGTCCCCACTATTGGTAAGTAGTTGAGCAGGTACCCGACAGTGCAGCCACTGTTTTGTTGGATTCCAGCCTGCGTTATGGCTTCACTATTCAAGTAGTGGGCCGGGTGCTGGGGTCTAGAGTTTAGAGGAACCTGATGTCACATTCTCAGTTCTCGGAGGCGGTGCAGGAGAAATTGGGTAAGGAGGTAGCTTTGGGCTGGGTTGCAGGCCCCTTTCCAGACTTGCCTATTCCAGATTTGGTGTTATCCCCGTTGGGGGTGGTTCCCAAAAATGAGACGGGTAAGTTTAGATTGATACAGCACCTATCCTATCCTGAAGGACACTCAGTGAACTATGCTATCCCTCTGGAATTGAGTTCAGTGCATTACCAGTCGTTTGACGATGCATTGGATATAGTGCGGGGGTTAGGCCTAGTGCTTTAATGGCAAAATTGGACAATGAGCTCCGCATTTCGTTACTCCCCATTCACCCGTCTTCCATCAGGTTGATGGGGTGCTGGTTTGAGGATGCCTATTACATGGACCGCTGTCTACCCATGGCTTGCTATGTATCCCATGCCTACTTTGAGGCATTCAGCTCTTTCTTAAACTGGGCAGAAGCTTCAGCCTCGGGAAAAAGCGGGATCAGCCATTACTTGGATGATTTCCTTTTGGTAGGAGCCCCCTGGTACGAAGGAGTGTGCCTCTTTGATGTACGTCATGAGGTTTCTGATGACCAGGTTTGGGGTCCCTTTAGCAGAGGACAAGACAGAAGTTCCGTGCACGTGCCTGACATTCCTGGGTATTGAGATAGACTTGGTAGCAATGAAATGCAGGTTACCTAAGGATAAGGTCAGTAAAATACTGGCAAGCGTTAGGGCAAATGCCTCAGTGCCTTCGTGCTCGCTGAAGGAGTTGCAATCCCTCTTGGGTCTTCTAAACTTTGTGGGGAGAGTTATGCCGTGGGGTAGGATTTTCCCGCATCAGAGTCACGAGGGATCTGGTGGCAGTCCTTGCAGGACTTTAATGACATATGCTTGTGGAGAGGTGATCCGTGTCAAATCAGGCATTGCACCTTTTCACAGATGCAGCTGGGGCATATGGATATGGGGCATATTTTGATGGTGCTTGGAGCGCGGAGCAGTGGCTGCCTGATTGGGCGGAGAATGGACTCACGCGCAACTTGTGCTTCCTGGAATTATTTTCAATTGTTGTGGCTGTTGAACTCTTGGGTCACCTTTTTCACGGCCGGGCTGTGATTTTCTGGACAGACAATCTCAGTGTGGTTTTTGCCAATAATATACTTTCAGCCTCTTCACCTGTGGTGGTGCATTACCAGAGGCACTTGGTGTTGAGATGCCTGCAGTTGAATATCAACTTCATGGCTCCACATGTACCTGGAGTGCAGAATATAGTAGCAGATGCACTGTCTCGCTTTCAGTGCTAATGGACTTCCTTGCCCCTCGTTTCTGTGGCAGATGGTGAAGGATTGGAGTGGCTGCTTCCCCTAATTCCTGCATCCCTGGCACCGGCCACTTGGATGGCTTATGTGAGGTACTGGGGCGAATGGGTGAGTTTTTGTGACCACCACAAAAGCAATGGTTCCTACTGCAGTAACTCGCTGAGCTGAGAGGTAAGCAGGTGACAAAGGGGGTAGTGGTGTCCAGGCTTTGGGCGGTGGCTTTTTTTGCAGATTTTTACGCTTTCCAGGACGCATTGCGTACCTTCCTCATCAGGCAGATAGTGCGAGGCTGTGGGCATTTGGATGTCCCGCAGAGAGACAGCAGGGAACCGATTACGGCGGATCGGCTAGTAAAGTTACTGGAAGTATTGCCGGCAATTTGTTCCTCTCCCTTCAAAGTCAAGCTTTTTGGGGCAGCCTTCAGTCTGGCATTCTATGGGGTGTTGAGAGTGGGGGAGTTGGTTCTGCCTTCTAAAGCTGCTGCAAGAGGGGGTATTATGTATAATCATGTTAGGGTGATGGACGATTAGGTTCTTTTGTTCATCCTGAGGTCTAAAACAGACCAAGAAGGACGCAGGGCCTGGCTTTCCCTTTCAGGACAACCAGGGGTACAGTTGGTATCCTCCTTCATGGAAGTACGACCAGGAGGATCTTCCAGGTTTCTGATTCACACGCACAGAGACCCGTTGATGTGGTTTCAATTTTGAAAAATATTGGGGAGAGTGGCCAAACGGAATGTTCTCAACTCCTCGCGTATTGCACCACATTCATTCATTCAGGGTAGGGGCGGCCACAACAGCAGCGGAATTAGGTTGGTCCTCGGACCGTATTCATTCATTGGGGTGCTGGAGATCACAGCGGTATAGATCCTACGTCAGGCCATTGCAATCATAGTGGTTAAAAGTGGCAAGCAATGATGGGGTTACCCATGTGGTATGGTGTTTGGCGGAGGAGGGCAAGGGGTCTGGCTTTGTAAGGTTGATAGCTTCCAAGAAATGTGGAAAACCACACTTCTCTTTTCTATGTGGGGCACAGAATACCAGACTTGCAAGGTCCAATCAAGCATCAAAAACAAAAAGAGTCCAGTCTCCAAAATCAATAAAAGACCTTTATTCTTCCATGTAGGGTCCCAGAACACACATACAACGTTTCAGGCCTGCACTAGGCCCTTAGTCATGTAACCAGTTCCATGATGGCCAAACTCTAATTGTTGTTTCTTTTACAGGCACACGTCCAGGTCCTGTTTGGGTGTGGATCGTAGGCCATTCCTATGTGCACTGGGCTTCCATTCGAGCTGCGACTATGCCAGGAGGACAACAGCTAGGATTCCCTTAGTCCATGGCTGTGTTACGTTGGTTAGGGTGCAGGGGTTTGACCTGGGCAGATCTGCCGGCATTGCTGTCACCCGTGTTTGCCTGTCGTTATCAGTTCCCATTGCTGGGCAATTAATAAAAACCCACCTACTGTGTTGAATTTTTTTGACCAAAAGTTATTTATGTTTAGCTGTTAAGCTAAGTTACTGACGGCTAGATTACGAGTTTTGCGTTATGAGTATAACGCTGCTTTTTCACTACTGCTGCTATTACAAGTCTTGTAGGTATAGCTGTACCGCACACACTTTTTTGTCCGTCACACAACGTAACTACCGCACTTTTGAAAAAGTCCTTTTTCAATGGGACTTCCACAGCGCCGGTATTACGAGTTTGCCTGTCAGGCCAAAAAGTGAGCGGTACAGCCTAAAACTACAAGATCTGTACCGCCACCTGAAAGTCAGTAGTTATGAGTTTTACGTTACTGTACCATAAAACTCATAACTAAAGTGTTACAAAGTACACTAACACCCATAAACTACCTATTAACCCCTAAACCAAGGCCCTCCTGCATCACAAACACTAAAATAAATGTATTAACCCCTAATCTGCCGCTCCGGACATTGCCGCCACTATAATAAACATATTAACCCCTAAACCGCTGCCACCCGTATCGTAAACACTAGTTAAATATTATTAACCCCTAATCTGCTGCCCCAATGTCGTCGCCACCTACATACACTTATTAACCCCTAATCTGCTGTCCCTAACATCACCACAACCTACATTACTGTTATTAACCCCTAATCTGCTGCCCCCCAAATCCCCGCCAGCTAACTACACTTATTAACCCCTAATCTGCTGCCCCCAATGTCGCCACCACTATACTTAAGTTATTAACCCCTAAACCTAACCCTAAGTCTAACCCTAACCCTGACTTAACTCTAACACCCACTAACTTTAACATAATTAAAATAATTCCAAATAAAATTACAATTAATACCTAAATTATTCCTATTTTAAACTAAATAAATACTTACCTGTAAAATAAAACCTAAGCTAGCTACAATATAACTAATAGCTATATTGTATCTAGCTTAGGTTTTATTTTTATTTCACAGGTAAATTTGTATTTATTTTAACTAGGTAGACTAGTTAGTAAATAGTTATTAACTATTTACTAACTACCTAGCTAAAATAAATACAAAGTTACCTGTAAAATAAAACCTAACCTGTCTTACACTAAAACCTAACATTACACTAAAATTAAATAAATTAAATAAAAAAACATTTATCTAAATTACAAAATATAATAAACACTAAATTACACAAAATAAAAAAGAAATGATCAAATATTTCAACTAATTACACCTAATCTAATAGCCCTATCAAAATAAAAAAGCCCCCCAAATAAAAAAAACCTAGCCTACACTAAACTGCCAATGGCCCTTAAAAGGGCCTTTTGCGGGGCATTGCCCCAAAGAAATCAGCTCTTTTACCTGTAAAAAAAATAATACAAACAACCCCCCAACAGTAAAGCCCACCACCCACACAACCAACCCCCCCAAATAAAAACCTACCTAAAAAACCTAAGCTCCCCATTGCCCTTAAAAGGGCATTTAGCTCTTTTACGGTGCCCAAAGTCCCTAATCTAAAAATAAAACCCACCCAATAAACCCTTAAAAAAAACCTAACACTAACCCCCAAAGATCCACTTAGTTTTTGAAGACCAGACATCCATCCTCATCCAGCCGGGAGAAGTCTTCATCCAAGCGGCAAGAAGTCATCCTCCAGGCGGGCAGAAGTCTTCATCCAGATGGCATCTTCTATCTTCATCCTTCCGACGCGGAGCGGCTCCATCTTCAAGACATCCGGCGCAGAGCATCCTCTTCTTTCGATGGCTATTGAAGAATGAAGTTTCCCTTTAAATTACGTAATCCAAGATGGCGTCCCTTGAATTCCGATTGGCTGATAGAAATAGAAATCTATCAGCCAATCGGAATTAAAGGGTAAAAAATATTATTGGCTGATGCAATCAGCCAATAGGATTGAGCTTTAATCCTATTGGCTGATCCAATCAGCTAATAGGATTGAGCTTGAATTCTATTGGCTGTTCCAATCAGCCAATAGAATGCGAGCTCAATCCTACTGGCTGATAGAATTCTTTCAGCCAATCGGAATATAAGGGACACCATCTTGGATGACATAATTTAAAGGGAAACTTAATTCTTCAATAGCCATCGAAAGAAGAGGATGCTCCACGCCGGATGTCTTGAAGATGGAGCCGCTCCACGTCGGAAGGATGAAGATAGAAGATGCCGTCTGGATGAAGACTTCTGCCCGCCTGGATGACGACTTCTTGCCGCATATAGATTCTACGTCAGGCCGTTGCAATCATAGTGTTTAAAAGTGGCAAGCAATGATAGGGCTACCCATGTGGTATGGTGTTTGGCAGAGGAGGGCAAGGGTTCTTGCTTTGTAAGGTTGATATCTTCCAAGAAATGTGGAAAACCACACTTTTCTTGTCTATGTGGGGCACAGAATACCAGACTTGCCAGGTCCAATCAAGCATCAAAAACAAAAAGAGTTCAGCCTCCAAAATCAATAAAAGACCTTTAATCTTTCATGTAGGGTCCCAGAACACACATACAACGTTTCAGGCCTGCACTAGGCCCTTAGTCATGTAACCAGAACCATGATGGCCAAACTCTAATTGTTGTTTCTTTTACAGGCACACGTCCAGGTCCTGTTTGGGTGTGGATCGTAGGCCATTCCTATGTGCACTGGGCTTCCATTCGAGCTGTGACTATGCCAGGAGCACAACAGCTAGGATTCCCTTAGTCCATGGCTGTGTTACATTGGTTAGGGTGCAGGGGTTTGACCTGGGCAGATCTGCCAGAATTGCTGCAAGACAATGCTAGGAAGTGGGAAAAACCACACATCCTTATCTTACATGCAGGTGGCAATGATGTAGGGGCAATCCCTACGTTAGATTTGATCAGGGCAATGCAGGCTGATCTGCGGCAGTTTAAGCTCTGGTTTCCAGGTGTATGAATCGGGTGGTCGAATGTGGTCCCTAGGTTAATGTGGAGACACATGTTGTGTCATAAGGCAGATTTTCAGGTCCGGAAAAAGATTAATAGGGACTTGAGGAAGCAAGTAAGGGACCTTGAGAGTTTTGTAATTGAGCATGAGAACATCTCAGCAGCCCATAAAGGTTTATACAGGAAGGATGGGGTTCATTTAGAACCAGCAGGAGTTGACCTATTCCTTCAGAATATCAGGCAGGTGTTACTCCTAAGATTGAAGGGTGGTGGCAACAAGTGTCTGGACCTTTTAATTTGCAGGTTTGTCTCTTGTGGCGCGTGGTCAGGATCATGGCTGCAGGCTGTAAGGAGGTTGAGTGATGGCCATTGCAGTCAGGGTGATGGCCCCAGGCTCGGTAGGCTGGTTCGCGACGTGCTGAGAACTCCCTAAGATATAAAGTTGCACTATCTCCGCCTTTGGTCTGCAACGGTGGCCCCTGTCCATTTTCTAGAAGGGGTTATATAATTAGTTATCTAGATCCCAATTGCTGCCACCCGTGTTTGCCTGTCGTTATCAGTTCCCATTGCTGGGCAATTAATAAAAATGACCCACGGGTCTTTCACCCACCTACTGTGTTGAATTTTTTTTGTTTAATCAAAGTTTTTTATTGAGGTAATACGAGAAAGAAAAAGCATAAACATAATATACATTTTGTATAATTTTGGTAAATTTTGCATACAAGACATTGTTTACCCATTGGACAATGAAACCTTTTCATATAAGAGAGTAAAGAAATCTTAATTCAGACATCATATATGTATCTCTCCATAAGTACATAAAACATAATGAAAATAAAGGACGTTGTGTGCGAATACAAAATAAAATACACATAATCAAGTATTACCTCATTTTTCTTTTTGTTTCCTATATAAACACATAACAAAGTTATAAAATTTGAACAGCCATAAAAACTTATACATCTTATAGAATGATATGCTAATTATAAAATAGATGTAATTATTATCTGAGAATTTACAAATTATATGGAGTCATAACAAGTTGCTCCTACTAAATGCACAAAATTAGAGGGCAAGTTGAGAAAAGCTAGTCTTCGACTACCAGTGGACTATCAGCATTTCTCATCACATCCAAGAGAATTTCCCTCTATCAAGGGGAAAAAAAAGGGGGGTAAAATTAAGGAAGAAGGAGGAGGAGGGGGGTGTGTTAGTGGGGGTAAAAGTGAACATGTAGGTGGGAGGGTGAAAGGAAGAAGGCAGAGGGATAGGGTAATCTGGTATTAACTGGTGAGTTTATTATCTAAATATTTACTCCCCACTATCTGCCACCTTCTCTTATTCACTGGCCATATAGCTCTGTCCAACCTTCCCACACCTTAATATGTAAGTCAGTCTTCCCTAGTAGGGTATAGACATATTTTTTCATTTGTTTCATATAAGTAAGTTGTTCTATGATGTTCTGGATAGAGGGGGGTGAGACCTGTTTCCATTTTCTGGCAATTATTAATTTGGCAGTTGTAAGAAAGTAGATTAGAAATTTTTTTCTCGGCAGGGGCATTCTGGGAGAGTTTAAGTGCAGCAAAAATAGGGTAGGTGAAAAAGGGAGATTATAATGTAGATCTCCTAGGAGTTTCACACAAGTCCGCCAAAAGGACCGAATCAGGGGGCACTCCCACTACATATGTATCCAAGAGCCTATCTGACCACATTTCCTCCAGCACATTGGAGAGGAGGTAGGATAGAATTGATGTAAGCGCGTGGGCACCAGATGCCATCTACAAACTATTTTATAGTGGGTTTCCCACAGAGTTGAGCAGTGAAGGTATTTCCTGGCTATCACCATCTCTTTGTGCCAATTACCTAAGTCAAAAGTCTCATGTAGATCTTTCTCCCAGGCCAACTGAGCTACAGTTTTCACTAGTGCCTGTTCACCAGTTAATAAAGAGTAGAGGAAGGACATCATACCCTTAGGTTTATGGTCAGAAGACCAGCATTTTTCCCATTTAGTTTTTCCCCTCCATTTGTTGTTTTGCAAACCCCAACTCTTTAAAAAGCTGAGTAATCTAAGAGTCTCAAAGCGAAATTTGTTAGGGATATAGTATTTAGTCATAAAGGAATCGAGATAGGAGTGGTCTACACCCTCGTCCATGTCTTCAACTAACACATCTCTGAGTTTTAGCCACATATTCATGTGGGTTTCCTGAAGGCACCAAGCCACATCTACAACAGGGTGGATGGGGATGGATGCGGGGACAAATGTGGTCTATGTCTATTTTTATCCCAAAATTTAAGGGCATCAAAATTAATTGGCTGAGTAATTCCGAGCTTGTCTCGGTAGTGGGCAGGGATCCAGATCAGGTCCATCCATTTCATATTCAGCGGTAGAGTGTCACTCTCAACTTCCTGCCATCTGAGATTAGAGTCTGCAGTACTCCATCCCATTATGTGAGATAACCTAGCGGCATCATGATATGCCAGGATACTCGGTAACGACAAACCACCTTGTTTAGTCGTTCTATGTAGGATACAGCCTGACACTCTCGGCTTCCTGCCCCTCCAAATGTACGCTGAGATCATACTTTGTAGCCTATTAATTATTGATCTGGGTATCTGAATAGGAATACAATGAAATAGATATGTGATTTTTGGTAGGAATGACATTTTTATAGAGGCAATCCTACCTGTCCATGAGATTTCTGAATACTCCCATGACTCTAGAATCTTTCTGAACTCCTGCATTCTATCAGTAAAGTTTCTATTGACCATCGTGGCCATATCCGGTCCTAGATGAACCCCCAAATGTTTTATACTGTTTTCCATCCATTTAAAATTATATCTACTTTTGATAACAGAGACTACAGTGTCTGGGATCCCAATTGGCAATGCTTCTGTTTTAGACAAGTTTAACTTATAAAAACTTAGTTCTCCGAATCGTTTGATAACTTCCATAAGGGCAGGGAGAGAAGTCTTGGGGGAGGTCAGTAGTAAAGTGACATCATCTGCGAAAAGCGCAATTTTGTGGGTGGAGTCTCCTTTCTATAGAGCCACTGTCCCAAGCCATCAGAAAAAATAATAGAATAGAGGGTATTAGGGTCCTCATTGCTTTAGTAAATTGAATTGGGATACCAAAGATCCCCAATGTTTCCCACAGGTAATCCCACCTCACCCTGTCGAAAGCCTTTTCTGCGTCTAGTGACAGGGCGAGGAGGGGAACCTTTCTTCTTTTGGCCTCCGACATTATATGAACTAGTCTTCTAGTATTATCGGGACCCTCCCGGCCAGGAATGAAACTGACCTGGTCTCCGTGTATCAATGTTGGTACTACCTTAGCTAAACGGTTCGCCAATATCTTTGAATATAATTTAGTGTCCACATTTATTAATGATATGGGTCTATAGCTTCCACATTCTACTGGGTCTTTATCTGGTTTTAATAGGGTAACTATATTTGCCTCCAAAAACTCTGATGCCATCTCCCCTTGTCGCATAATTTCGTTAAAGAACCTATGCAATATAGGAATAATTATATGTGTGAAGGTTTTATAAAATTTCCCTGTATACCCATCCGGGCCAGGTGCCTTCCCTGTCTTGAGTTGTCTAATTGCTAGCTTAATCTCCTCAATCGAGATACGACCACTTAGGAGTTTTGCATTATCTTCCGACAGAGTAGGAAGTTCCATTTTCTGCAGAAAAGACCAGATAGTGTCTTTCAATGAGTTTGTACTGTCCAGGGGTGACTGGATATTGTATAAGGACCTGTAAAATTTATAGAAGGCTAGGCCAATTTCTTTTGGGGAAGAAACCCTAGTATCATCTACATTGATGGCTACTATGCGTTTTTGGGCTGCTCGGTTACATAATTTATTAGCTAGAAATGTGGTAGGTTTATTGTTACAATAGTAGAATTTCTGTCTAAGCTTATCTAAAATCCTCTGGACTCTCAGAAGTTCTAGGTGTCTGATCTGTTTTTTTAATGCTTGGACTTGGTCATTGACCTCAATAGAGTAAACATTGGACAATTTAAGCTGACTTTCTCTTAGTTTACAAGTTAATTCAGATAACGTTCCCCCCCTTTCTCTTTTTGTTTTGGCTGCTAATTTAATATACAGCTGCTAATTTAATATACAGGTTTTGGGCACTTGGTTGGTCATCATCATTTAATTTCAGAAATTCCCTTATGGTCTCAATGGAGTTTTGAACCTCCGCAGGTGACTGAATCAACCAGTCCGCTAATCTCCATGTGTAATCCTCATGAGGGATAATCTGGCCTATCTCCATAGTCACTGAGTGATGATCAGACCAAGAGATCGGAAGAGTTTGGTTGTAACAAAAAAGGTGTCTATTCTAGAAAACGATCTGTGGGGGTTCGAGTAGAAGGTATAGTCCCGTACTGATGGATTATATGCTCTCCAAGCATCATATAGTTGGAACTGGAACATCACTTTCTGGAACGCATTTGCTTTGGACTGAGATGACCTGTCTCTTTTGAGTGTGGGAGGAATTAATTTATCAATATCTGGGTCCCACGTTGTAATGTCCCCTTTAATTCAGCCCCACCTTCTTTTGCTTTATAAGTGCACTTCCTGCTATCCTCTTTGCTTGATTATTTTGTTTGGCACAGGTTAAAGGATACACTCCTCCACTCCAGCTGACAGATATTGAGCCTCAAGCCTTTTTACCTATTAGGCTACTTGTTGCCTTCATCGCTATCCTGAACAAAGTACCTGACTCTTTTGTTACACATTTTGCTGTTCAGCTCCTCTCCGTTCTCAGCTACAGAACACTTCCTGTTTCCAGCGGATTGACTTTGTACAGCCGGATCTAC
Source organism: Bombina bombina (assembly GCF_027579735.1). Lineage (NCBI taxonomy): Eukaryota > Metazoa > Chordata > Amphibia > Anura > Bombinatoridae > Bombina > Bombina bombina. The sequence continues at coordinate 984,048,935 of NC_069500.1, read as the reverse complement.
ACGCTGTTCCACGCTCACACCTTCCAGTAGCTTTCACGGACACTGCTACTGCTCCCTTCTCATCGTGTTAACATACACCAACCACCGGATTCATTCTACTACAGCTGCTAGTACTTGCAAGTATATCTCAATCTGTATTGATCTGCTAATTGTTATTTGTCTGCCATTCCTTGCTTGCAATACTTTGCTTATCTATTGGATAACCTGTTTTCTATCATTTGCTGCTTAAATCTCCAGTCTGCATTCTAACCATATCTTATGCTTTGCAACAATCAAAGTACTAAGAACATATCAGCCGTATATTTTTGCATAGTGTCATTTATACTTATATCAGCAGTTATCCTAACCTCTACCTGCTGTATTACTTTGCAAACACTCAGTTTCACTCTTAGACCGCTGCTGGGAATCATCCATTACTATTAAAGTGCTGTATTAATACTGACACTGCAGGCTAAGTCTTTCCTGTGGTTGTTCCGCTATTACAGCTACACAACATTTAAATATTGTAGTTATAACATAATAATCAAGCCTAAAAAAAAAAAAAAAAAAAAAAAAAAAAAAAAAAAAAAAAAAATTTAAAATATAGCTGCTAATAGTAATGGATCCCCAAACTGTGAAAACTGAAATTGATACTCTTAATCAAAAAGTTGAATATCTGGCAAGAGCACTTACAGATTTGCAAACCGAGAACAAAGCCTTAAAGAATTTGGTTAAAGACATAGTTGCACCAAAAAACCCTGAGCCTCCAGAGCCACAGGTAAATCCACCAGCTTTATTTTCAGGGAAAAGAAATGAATTCAGAGACTTTAAAAATGCCTGTTATCTTCTATTCACCATGAAACCCAGGACCTATTGTTCTGATAAAATAAAAGTCTGCACAGCCATATCTTATTTAACTGCCGAACCCAGGTCATGGGCAAACAGACTATTTGAGTCAAATAATCCTATTTTGGAGTCCATTGATCAATTCTTTCTTTCCATGGCAGCTTTATATGAGGATAGTAATACCCAGATTCAAGCAGAAACTAAACTCAGAGCACTTAAACAGGGTAAACGTCCTGTTGAGGAGTTTATAACTGATTTTCAAATGTGGGCAACTGACTCCCAATGGAATAACATTTCCCTGAAAAATCAGTTTAGATTGGGACTTAATGACACACTTAAAGATGAACTTTCAAGGCTGGAGATGCCTGATACATTGCAAGGATTAATGAAACTAGCAACCACTTTAGACCGTAGGTTTAGGGAGAGACGCTCTGAAAAATTATCAACAGACACACCCCCTAGAAGGTTATTGTTCCCCACTACTGAAAAACATAATCACCAACAAACACCCATGGAGATAGGTGCCATTAAAGGTCCTCTATCAGCTGAGGAAAAAATGAGACGACGCATGTCTAATCTCTGTCTTTATTGTGCGAATAAGGATCATTCAGTTTCATCCTGTCCAATTTTAAACCGACAAAAGAAGGGTAAGCTGACTAGTATAAATTCTGCCACACCTAAATTAAGTGTAGACCACCAATCATTCACATTATCTCTGTCTTTGCAGTGGGATCTCCAACAAATCAAGACTGACGCAATAATTGACTCCGGGGCTTATGATTGTTTCATAGATTCTAAGTTTGTTTCTGTAAATAAAATACCTTGTGTTGATAAGCATACACCTGTGTTTATAAAAGTTATTGACGGTTCCTTCATACATAACGGACCCATCACACAGCACACCATACCTTTGTTAATTACTACAAATCATGGTCACACTGAATATCTCAGTTTCGATGTAATACCAAACTCTTTACATCCTATTATTATGGGATATACATGGTTGAAAAAACATAACCCGAGTATAAATTGGGTGAAACCTAATATTTTATTTGATTCCCATTACTGCAAAACCACTTGTTTCCCCTATCAGTTACTTGGAGCAGTAGACATAGCTATTCCTGCTGAATACCATGATTTAACTGATGTCTTTGATCTAAAAGAGGCTGAGGTCTTGCCTCCTCATAGGGTATACGATTGCCCCATAGATTTAATCCCTGGTTCCCAAATCCCATACGGGAAAATTTATCCACTTTCACAGAAGGAGTTGCAACATTTAAGGGAATACTTAGATGACAACTTGAGAAAAGGCTTTATAGTACCCTCTGTCTCACCTGCAGCTGCAGGCATGTTTTTTGTTACTAATAAGGATCAGTCACTAAGACCAATCATCGATTATCGGGCCTTGAACTCAATTACCATAAAGAACCGTTACCCTCTGCCACTCATCCCCGAACTCCTAGAACGCTTAAATGGCGCCACCATTTTTACTAAATTGGATTTGAAGGGGGCCTATAACTTAATAAGAATCAAGGAGGGGGATGAGTGGAAGACAGCTTTTAGAACGAGGTACGGACTCTTTGAGTATAAGGTTATGCCATTTGGGCTGTGCAATGCCCCTGGCACATTTCAACACTTTATAAATGACATTTTCAAAGATCTAATTGATGTGTGTGTTATCATCTATCTCGATGACATTTTGGTTTATTCTAGAGATACACAGGAACACATAAAACATGTCAGGTGGGTCTTAACAAGACTTCGTGAACATAAATTATTTGCAAAGGCAGAAAAATGTTTATTTCATGTACATGAAATAAAATTTTTAGGTTATATTATCTCCCCTGACAAAGTACAGATGGATCCCGAAAAAGTGATGGCAATTAAGAACTGGCCCAAACCCACTAACTTGAAATCTCTACAGAGATTTTTAGGGTTCGCTAATTTTTATCGTAGATTCATATACAACTTTTCTACTATTGTGAAACCACTCACAAATCTAACCAGAAAGGCAGTTCCATTTCGGTGGACCCCAGATGCTGATCAAACCTTTAACTTACTAAAAGACTGTTTTACTACCGCTCCAATTTTAAGTTTACCAGATCATACTTGTCAGTTCATTCTGGAGGTGGATGCCTCAGACACGGGCTTGGGTGCAGTTTTATCCCAAAGATCTGATGAGAAACATCCTACTCACCCCATTGCCTTTTATTCCAGAACGTTGTTACCCGCTGAAGTTAATTATTCAGTAGGTGACAAGGAGTTGCTGGCAATAAAATGTGCACTGGAGGTCTGGAGGCATATCTTGGAAGGCACTGACAAAGCTTTCATTATCTACACTGATCATAAAAACCTTCAATATTTAAGACAGAATAAGACATTATCTTCCCGTCAAGTGCGTTGGTCACTTTTTTTTGATAGATTTAATTTTTTAATAACATACAGACCAGGCAAACTAAACCTCAAAGCTGATGCCCTTTCTCGACTGTCAGATAACAGACCACACACAGACGACACTTTACAAATGATACCTTCTCATAAAATAATCGGAACTTTAAACAATCTTGAAGTTGATATTTTAGAGGCTTTAGAAAGTGACAGGCTGCCTACACAATTTCAATTGCACAAAGAACCAAACGGTCTTCTCACAATGAATCAGAAATTGTACATACCAAAACAATTAAGATCCAGAATCCTAGATCATTATCATGATCATCCTCTGTCTGGTCATTTAGGTATAACCAAAACAACCGAACTAATGCAAAGGAATTTCTGGTGGCCAAATATGGGTAAAACTATACAAGATTATGTCACATCTTGTGAGACATGTGCACGATACAAAATCGAGAGGAAAAAACCAATAGGTTATCTCACACCTCTTCCTATTCCTGATATTCCCTGGACTGTAATTTCCATGGATTTTATAGTGGAACTTCCACCATCACAAAATCACAACACAATCATGGTAGTCGTCGACCATTTGACGAAACTTGCTCACTTTATACCTTTAAAAAGTTTACCCACAGCCTCCCAAACTGCTGATACCTTCCTAAAACAAATTGTAAAACTACATGGGATACCAAATGTCATTATAACAGATCGTGGTTCTCAGTTTACCTCCCATTTCTGGAAGGAAATTTGCAAACTGTTAAACATACATCCTAGACTTTCAACGGCATATCACCCCCAGACTAATGGCCTCACTGAGCGAGTGAATGGTATCCTTGAACAATATCTTAGATGCTACATTACACACCAGCAGGATGACTGGCTCCATCATTTGGCCTTAGCCGAATTCTCTTATAATAATTCTGTATCGACCTCAACTAAGATGACCCCTTTCTATGCCACTTATGGTTATCACCCTCAAACCATCCGAATGCCTAAAATAGATTCTGCATCACCATCTGTCACTTCTTACTTAGCCAATCTACAGGATGCCCTACAACTACTGAAAGTTCACTTACACAAAGCCAAGACTGATCAACAACACTACTATAACACGAGACATCGTCCAGGTCCTGATTATAAAGTAGGCGACCAAGTGTGGCTTTCCACCAAATTTCTTAAACTTGTTATACCTTCTAAGAAATTGGGTAGTCAATTCATCGGACCATTCCGTATTCTACGTATTCTCAACCCAACAACTGTTGTGTTGGACCTGCCAGAGAAATACAAGATTCATCCTTCTTTTCATATATCGTTGCTCAAACCCTACAGAACCAGTGAAGAATTTCCGCGCTTAAGTGTTCCTCCACCACCTGTTACTGTCGAGGACCATGAGGAATATGAAGTTGATAGCGTCCTCGACTCACGTATACATCGTGGGAGACTGCAGTATTTGGTTCGATGGAAGGGGTATGGGCAGGAGGAGGACTCTTGGTTGTTGCACTCTCTGGTCCATGCTCCACGTCTTGTTGCTCTTTTTCATAGATGTTACCCTCAGAAACCCAATGCATCCTCGGTGATGATGCCCTGAAGGGGGGGGTCTGTAATGTCCCCTTTAATTCAGCCCCACCTTCTTTTGCTTTATAAGTGCACTTCCTGCTATCCTCTTTGCTTGATTATTTTGTTTGGCACAGGTTAAAGGATACACTCCTCCACTCCAGCTGACAGATATTGAGCCTCAAGCCTTTTTACCTATTAGGCTACTTGTTGCCTTCATCGCTATCCTGAACAAAGTACCTGACTCTTTTGTTACACATTTTGCTGTTCAGCTCCTCTCCGTTCTCAGCTACAGAACACTTCCTGTTTCCAGCGGATTGACTTTGTACAGCCGGATCTACACGCTGTTCCACGCTCACACCTTCCAGTAGCTTTCACGGACACTGCTACTGCTCCCTTCTCATCGTGTTAACATACACCAACCACCGGATTCATTCTACTACAGCTGCTAGTACTTGCAAGTATATCTCAATCTGTATTGATCTGCTAATTGTTATTTGTCTGCCATTCCTTGCTTGCAATACTTTGCTTATCTATTGGATAACCTGTTTTCTATCATTTGCTGCTTAAATCTCCAGTCTGCATTCTAACCATATCTTATGCTTTGCAACAATCAAAGTACTAAGAACATATCAGCCGTATATTTTTGCATAGTGTCATTTATACTTATATCAGCAGTTATCCTAACCTCTACCTGCTGTATTACTTTGCAAACACTCAGTTTCACTCTTAGACCGCTGCTGGGAATCATCCATTACTATTAAAGTGCTGTATTAATACTGACACTGCAGGCTAAGTCTTTCCTGTGGTTGTTCCGCTATTACAGCTACACAACATTTAAATATTGTAGTTATAACACACGTGAGATTAAAATCCCCTCCTACACATAGTTCCCCTTGTCTGATAGATGTTACTCGTCGAAGTGTTTTATTAAGAAATTTTGTCTGTTTTACATTTGGGGCATATATATTTACCAAAGTAAAGCGGAGATTGTTGAGCTTACAAACTAGGAAAACATATCGCGCCTGGGGGTCTGATTCGCTATAAATTTCCTCAAAACTCACTGAGTCCCTGATCAGAATGGCAACGCCTCTAGATTTTGTGCAGTGGGATGCCCTGTATATGTGTGAGTAATTTCGAAATTTAAAGACCTCACCTCTCTGTTGCTGCCAATGGGTCTCCTGGATGAATGCCACGTCAATTTTATTCCGTCTAAGCTGATTAAGAAGAAGACTTCTTTTAGTCGGTGAATTTAGGCCCTGTGTATTGTGGAAGATAAATCTTAAACCAGACATTTTCAAAAATTATTAAGTTTAAAAAGGAGGGTTAAGGGGTGGGAAGGGAAGGAGTGGAAAGGGAGAGAGAGAAGAAAAAAAACAACCCCCCCCCCCCAGTAAAATAGATCAAAACATGAGAATTTAAAAAGGGATTCTGTCCACTGGCAGCCTGAAACCTTGATAAACTGTCCTCAGTTTCTTTGTAAACAGAAGAATAAGAGCAACTTATATCATTACAATATCAATAGCGGGTAAACACCGCTTGTTTGTCCACCTAAAATGAGGGTGGGCAGTAGCTAAGAAGTTTGACCTTGTGTAATCTTCCTAAATTATAACTGTAGAATACTTCTTGGTAAAAAGGAGAAATTGGAAAGTGAGGGGGAATGCTAAGGGGGAGGATAAGGAACAGAAATCTAAGGGGAAGGGGTATTATGGGAGTTGACTAAGAGGCCTGTTCTTATTGAAGGTTTGGTCACAAAGATTAAATGCTACTTTTTGTCTCATAGAGTTGGGAATTAGGTAGAGAAGGAGAGGGGAGGGAAAAGAAAAGGAATGTAGGATGAAGGGGCCTAAGGGAAGGGGAGGATGAGGGGGGCAGAGGCCGTGTAAAAGAGCTTATTTCAGGCGTACCACTGCTCCTTTTATTATGTGGAAAAATATACTAAGAGTGAAGTCGTGGGTTAGCCAGCGCTATTTAAACTGTGAGTATAGGTTGTGAACTCTAGTGTTAATCCACCGTAGCCTCAAAAGGAGAGCAAGAAGAGAATACCACTATCTTTCTAAAGAGCACTAAAACGAATCTTGTGTAGAGGACAGTATAGGGAACATGGAAGGGGGAGAAACCATGTAGAGGTAGACTCTGCAACTGAGCTTAAAAGAAGAATATTATTAATGATGTTCGGTTTGACTAATAATCTGTGCTTTTATGAGTGTAATATTGTAGTCTCATCTTCAGAGAAAAAAAAAAGAAGTAATATCTTACCTATAATAACAACATACATTCTGTGTACTAGTGATTCTAAGATAGTGACAGTCACACGACTTAGACCCATTACTAAACCTGTATTATCTTTAAGAGACTGGTACCTGCAAAGAAAAAGGGATAAAGCATAATGTTATATGTAAAACACTACTAATATTAGGTAAACCATCTCAGAGGACTGTTGTATAGTGAGATACAAAAATTATGACATCGTAGTCCCACTTGTGTCTCTTACTCCCTAAAATGAGTCTAAACATGACTATGGAACATTTAAGTCAACATCTGAACAATATACTTATTAGTCTTGTATTCTTGGTATTACAGTCCATTAACACCTATTAGCAACACTTTTTATCTAGAAGTTAATTGTTCAACTCAGGAATGCAACACTTCCAGAAGATTTGTATAGGGGCTCGAAGGGAGACTCAATCTCCTGTTGCGGCTTCCGAGACTCTATCTTGCTGTTTGTTTGGTCTTTTAGGTAAGGGTTGCCATTCTACCGCAGAAGGCCTTAGATCCCTCTGAACTGCTGAAGCTGTATTTGAACTTGCTGCCTGCTGTCCCAGGCCCAGGGTTGTCAGCAGTCTCAGGCCCTGTTCTAGTGAGGAGACAACATAACTCTTGTTCTCACCGGGAAACCCCATCTGTATTTAATCCCAGCTTTCCTCAGACTGAGGGTGATAGGGGCAAATGATCTTCTTTTTGCTAGAGTGAAAGAGGAGAGGTCGGGAAATAGTTGTACTCCTGGATGTTTTTCACTAAAGGATTTGTTGGAGAATGAAGCCCTCATCAGTCTTTCCTTGAAAATAAAATAATGGAGGCGTACAATAACATCTCTTGGTAATTCTAAAGCCATTGTTCTCGGTTTAATGGCTCTATGAGCCCTATCAATTAGAGCGTCCATGTCTTGAAATGTGCCCAGAAGGTCTTTAAATAGGGTCAAGAGATATTCAGGTAGTTCAGATGGACTTATGTCTTCCTTGATACCCCTTATCCTAATGTTATTCCTTCTTGACCTATCCTCATTATCAGCCATCTTGGATTCTAGGTCACTTATAGTTTCCGCCAATGCTTGGGCGTAGGAGAGAATATTAGCCTGCTCAACAGCCATATCCTCTTGTTTCCTCTCCAAAGCTTCAGTTCTTTTGTTTTGCGTGTTGAGATCTCTTATCAAGTCTGCCACCGAGCTCTGAATTTCACTCCTGAAGGATGAGTAGTGGGAGTCTATCTTCAATGACAATGCGTTAATTAAATCTAGAACCTTGGATTCAGATTGGGACTGTTTCCCCTTGGCTAGACTTTCCGAGTCAAGTATCTCCTTGTATGAAGTATGTGAATCTCTAGATTCATCGTCTGATCCATCTCTGTCAGAAAGCGCTCTATTGTTGAAGTGATCCGCTACTGTACGCTTAGGACATTCCCCCAATCTTTGCTGGTGTTTTTTCTTATTGGAATGTGCAATATTGAGCCTACTTGTGGGAGTATTTTCAGCTAGAAGTGATGAAAGCCAAAGGGGGAATAGGTTTGGGTGAGCTAAAGCTTTCAATTATTTTCTTATAGGTTCGCCTCTTTGAAGAGCAGTGTCACTAGTACAAGTAGCTTCAGCTAGTTCTAAGTGTTGTTATAGTTGCTTAACACCTCTACTTCTCCCCCATCTTAGAGTTTTAGTGTGCGGTCATGGTTTGAATTATTTACTTTAGCAAATCCTGCACTCTGTCTTCTGCAGTTTTGAGGTTAGAAACACTTAAAACAGTGAAACTCCTTCGGCAGGAAGTTTTCTGTTTGGCACAACACCTCAGGGACAATGTCCTTACTGGACCAGAACGGGAAAGGGGAAGTGGATATGACCTGCTGCAACAAAGTACAGCAGGAAATGGGAGAGGTGTGCACCGTACAGATTTGATATGCGTTTGTTATGCGGGACTAAGATTAAAATTCAAGTGTCACAATATTCATAGCAAAAAAGAAGAGAGAAAAAAAAGACAGACTTCAGAATGTACCAGTATCTCAACTCTGTAGCTTTAAATCAGGAAAATAGTAAACTTGCAGCGATATGGAAGCTCTAACCACTACTTCAGGGAGTCTGTGACGGCTGTTTGTGGTTTTATGAACGTGAATATTGTGAAACCTTATAAATTCTTGTGTATAATTAAAGTGTCTTTACTCTACTGTTCACTGATCTGACTGAGTCATAAGCCACTAGTAGATGTTTTTTTTTTTTTTTTTAAAATGAGCAATCCGTCATCAAAAGTAGTGTCACAGGTTTATTATGCACTTGGTGTACTAAATCAAAGCTTAAATTCAAACAATATATTATCTTTAACTCAGGCGTGGTTTCCAGACAGTTCAATGTTTCCACTCTATGCCTTTAAATCAGGGGAGGAAATGATCTCTCGTGGTATAAGAGACAGATCTTCAAGTTATTACCCCCAGGGAGCTTAAACAAATAAGTAGAGCTTTATTTGCACATATGCTGTAGGTCTTTACATATTCCAGTCTAACGTTGATGCTGTTTTAAAACCCTCAATAAGTTAGGCTGTTACACACTGAGCTGGCAAGTAAATTAGAAGAGTTGCGTAGTAAGATATCTAAGATGGCGTAGTTTCGCGCCAAATCTTGTGTGTTGTAATTAGATGTCCCCAAGCTTGCAAACAACTGAGGTATGTCAATATTAATGTTGTTCCACTTAAGCCTTGTGTCGGGTTGTCTCCAGCAGTATAGAAATAGGATGTAAGGGGAAAAGCCTGACCCAGATTTGCTGTATGCCAATTGTGTGACCCAATTAAAGAAACGGCACTACATGTACCTATATGCGATAACAGTCACTGATAGTTTAACACTTCTCAGTCTCCGGAGCTTCCAGATAGAGGTCTTACCTAGACACTGTGTATCTTCGTCTTTCTCTGGCTCTCCCGCAAAGATCCTGAGCAGCTGTCTGTGTGTCGGCACCTCCCCGACCGAAAGCGGTCCGTGTAGCTGAAGGGTCTTACAAAACTAAAGTTCAAGACCCCCGGAGCGGATCCCCGACACTCCGGGTGTGCAACAGACACTTACAGTGTGTATAAGGGATATCAGCTTACTTTTCAGCTGTGGTCAGATCGCTGTGCTGGGATCAGAGTTTGTGGTACTTGTGAAGTCGGATTCAATCTGCAAATTAAGCTATGTGTGCTCCTTAGTTTTCACCAAGTTAACATAGGCTGAGCAATATAAATCTAGCTATTTTGCTATCTTTTTTAGAGCTAATTTGCTAACTGAAGACTCAGAGCTATTTATGTTTAGCTGTTAAGCTAAGCTACTGATGGCTAGATTACAAATTTTGCGTTATGAGTATAACGCTTTTTCACTACCGCTGCAATTACGAGTCTTGTAGGTATAGCTGTACAGTACACTTTTTTGGCCCTCACGCAACGTAACTACCGCACTTTTGAAAAAGTCCTTTTTCAATGGGACTTCCACAGCGCCAGCATTACGAGTTTGCCTGTCAGGCCAAAAAGTGAGCAGTACAGCCTAAAACTACAAGGTCTGTACCGCCACCTGAAAGTCAGTAGTTATGAGTTTTACGTTACTGTACCATAAAACTCATAACTAAAGTGTTACAAAGTACACTAACACCCATAAACTACCTATTAACCCCTAAACCAAGGCCCTCCCACATCGCAAACACTAAATTAAATTTATTAACCCCTAATCTGCCGCTCTGGACATTGCCACCACTATAATAAACATATTAACCCCTAAACCGCCGCCACCCGCATCGTAAACACTAGTTAAATATTATTAACCCCTAATCTGCTGCTCCAATGTCGTCGCCACCTACATACACTTATTAACCCCTAATCTGCTGTCCCTAACATCACCACAACCTACATTACTGTTATTAACCCCTAATCTGCTGCCCCCAAATCCCCGCCAGATAACTACACTTATTAACCCATAATCTGCTGCCCCAATGTCGCCGCCACTATACTAAAGTTATTAACCCCTAAACCTAACCCTAAGTCTAACCCTAACGTAACCCTAACCCTAACACCCACTAACTTTAACATAATTAAAATAATTCCAAATAAAATTACAATTAATACCTAAATTATTCCTATTTTAAATAGTTATATTGTATCTAGCTTAGGTTTTATTTTTATTTCACAGGTAAGTTTGTATTTATTTTAACTAGGTAGACTAGTTAGTAAATAGTTATTAACTATTTATTAGCTACCTAGCTAAAATAAATGCAAAGTTACCTGTAAAATAAAACCTAACCTGTCTTACACTAAAACCTAACATTACACTAAAATTAAAGAAATTTAATAAAAAAAAACATTTATCTAAATTACAAAAAATAATAAACACTAAATTACACAAAATAAAAAAGAAATGATCAAATATTTAAACTAATTACACCTAATCTAATAGCCCTATCAAAATAAAAAAGCCCCCCCAAAATAAAAAAAACCCCTAGCCTACACTAAACTGCCAATGGCCCTTAAAAGGGCCTTTTGCGGGGCATTGCCCCAAAGAAATCAGCTCTTTTACCTGTAAAAAAAAATACAAAACAACCCCTCAACAGTAAAACCACCCACACAACCAACCCCCCAAATAAAAACCTACCTAAAAAACCTAAGCTCCCCATTGCCCTGAAAAGGGCATTTGGATGGGCATTGCCCTTAAAAGGGCATTTAGCTCTTTTACAGTGCCCAAAGTCCCAAATCTAAAAATAAAATCCACCCAATAAACCCTTAAAAAAACCTAACACTAACCTCCAAAGATCCACTTAGTTTTTGAAGACTGGACATCCATCCTCATTCAGCCGGGAGAAGATTTAATCCAAGCGGCAAGAAGTCCTCAACAAAGCCGGGAGAAGTCTTCATCCAATCGGCCAATAGAATGCAAGCTCAATCCTATTGGCTGATTGGATCAGCCAACAGGATTAAAGCTCAATCCTATTGGCTGATTGCATCAGCCAATAGGATTTTTTACCCTTTAATTCCGATTGGCTGAAAGAATTCTATCAGCCAATCGGAATATAAGGGACGCCATCTTGGATGACATAATTTAAAGGGAAATTTAATTCTTCAATAGCCATCGAAAGAAGAGGATGCTCCACGCCGGATGTCTTGAAGATGGAGCCGCTCCACGTCGGAAGGATGAAGATAGAAGATGCCGTCTGGATGAAGACTTCTGCCCGCCTGGATGACGACTTCCTGCCGCTTGGATGAAGACTTCTCCCGGCTTCGTTGAGGACTTCTTGCCGCTTGGATGATAATTTCTTTTTTATTTTGTGTAATTTAGTGTTTATTATTTTTTGTAATTTAGATAAATGTATTTTTTTAATTTAATTTATTTAATTTTAGTTTAATGTTAGGTTTTAGTGTAAGACAGGTTAGGTTTTATTTTACAGGTAACTTTGTATTTATTTTAACTAGGTAGCTAGTAAATAGTTAATAACTATTTACTAACTAGTCTACCTAGTTAAAATAAATACAAACTTACCTGTAAAATAAAATAAAACCTAAGATAGCTACAATGTAACTATTAGTTATATTGTAGCTAGCTTAGGGTTTATTTTACAGGTAAATATTTAGTCTTAAATAGGTATTATTTAGGTAATAATAGTAATTTTTATTTAGATTTATTTTAATTATATTAAAGTTAGGGGTGTTAGGGTTAGGGTTAGATTTAGGGTTAGGTTTAGGGGTTAATATATTTATTTAGTGTTAGTGATGTGGGAGGCCAGAGGTTGGGGGCGGCAGATTAGGGGTTAATAAGTGTAGGTAGGTAGCGGCGACATTGGGGGTGGCAGATTAGGGGTTAATAAGTGTAGGTGGGTGGCAGTGACATTGGGGGCGGCAGATTAGGGGTTAATAAGTGTAGGTAGGTGGCGGAGACATTGGGGGCGGCAGATTAGGGGTTAATAAGTGTAGGTAGGTGTCGCCGATGTCGGGGGCGGCAGATTATTGGTTAATAAGTGTAATGTAGGTGTCGGCGAAGTCGGGGGCAGCAGATTACGGGTGTTTAGACTCGGGGTTTATGTTAGGGTGTTAGGTTTAAACATAAATTCTCTTTCCCTATAGGAATCAATGGGGCTGCGTTACGGAGCTTTACGCTCCGTCATTGCAGGTGTTAGGCTTTTTTTTAGCCGACTCTCTCCATTGATGTCTATGGGAAAATCGTGCACGAGCACGTCAAAGCAGCTCAAAGCAGCGCTGGTATTTGTGTGCGGTATGGAGCTCAACGCTGCCATATTGCCCGCAAATGCCGGTTTTTGGAAAACCTGTAATAGCAGCGCTATTAAAGGTGAGCGGTGGAAATAACTTGCAAGTTATTATCGAGCCAATCATAACGCAAAACTCGTAATCTGGCTGTGAGTTATTTATGTATTTATGTTATGTCAGCCACTCAAGTAGGGCATTTAATCCCATAACAAAGTGCAGGGCGACTAGCCTGGAGCGTTGCTAAGGGTTAAAGGGACACTAAAGCCACATTTTTTTCTTTCATGATTCAGATAGAGCATGCCATTTAAAGCAACTCTCTAATTTACTCCTTTTATCAATTTTTCTTCGTTCTTTTGCTATCTTTATTTAAAAAGCAGGAATGTGAGGCATAGGAGCCGGTCCATTTTTGGTTGAGAACCTGGGTTATGCTTGCTTATTGGTGGGTAAATGTAAGCCTCCAATAAGCAAGTGCTATCTGTGGTGCTGAACCTAAAATGGGCTGGCTGCTAAGATTTACAGTACATTCCTGCTTTTAAAATAAAGATAGAAAGAGAACAAAGAAAACTTGATAATAGGAGTAAATTAGAAAGTTGCTTAAAATGTCATGCTCTATCTGAATCATAAAAGTAAAAATTTGGGTTCAGTGTCCCTTTAAGGCCTGGTTGAGTAAGTGCTGATGCTGTGCTGATTACTGTTACAATGTTGCATTGTGTTGGAAGGGGTTTACTTACCCTTTATATGGAATGTGCAGGGAGTCCACTTCCTCTTTGTTCCTGTGGATCCCTGGAAGTTCTTTCCCCACTGCCTGCCTGACTACTCTGCTTGCTTAATCCCTAAAGTACCGGATTGCCTCACAGTATATGAACTCTGCCTGCCTGACTACTCTGCTTGCTTAACCCCTCAAGTACTGATTGCCTAACAGTGTATGAACTCTGACTGCCTGACTACTCTGCTTGCTTACCCCTGAAGTACTAGATCACTATTCTGTTGCTGAACATTGCCTGCCTGACCACTCTGCCTGTTTATCCCTTGAACCTTTGGACTGCCTTACTGTTGCCGAACTCTGCCTGCCTGACCATTCTAGTGGTTTACCCTTGGACTACTATTTTCTCTATCTGTTGCCGTCAAAGGCTATCCTGTTGTTCATCAGTCCTTCAAGTGGTTTTCCCTTTAACCACCTAGCCGCTGATTCCCTGCCTGTTGCGGCTAAAGACTACCCTGCCTATTGTAAGTACAGCAGCGTGCCCAGTCTAGAAAATCTCCCGAAGCCCCTGTGGCTTCTGATATCCTTTTTGTACCTCTGAACCTACGCACTTCTGTGCTATCCTGGGCTCATGATAGTAAACTCTCAGGACATCCTGGTTTAACAAGGACTTTTAAGCATCTTTCTCAACATGTATGGTGGCCTACTATGAAGTCTGATGCTCAGGACGACAAAATTCCCCGATCCTTGCCTCCTGGCTTGCTACAAAAAATGGTGCATTCCCAAACAATCATGGACACACATAACAATGGAATTCAATGTGGACCTCCCACCTTCTGACCACCATACTGGGTTGTGGTGGATCGGTTTTCCAGATTGGCTCATTTTGTACCACTAAAGAAAATGCCTTCTGCCTGAGAATTGTCGTCACTTTGTCTCTTGCATGTGATACGACTTCATGGCATTCCTGCAAATATTGTTTCTGACAGAGGTCCACAATTCATTTCTACCTTTTGGAGAGCCTTTTGTAAGTTTATTGGAACCACTGTTTCCTTGTCTTCTGGCTACCACCCTCTGACCAATGGACTAACAGAGAGTAAACCAGGACCTCGGGACCTACCTTAGAGCCTTTGTCAATTCTCTCCATACTTACTGGTCTGAGTTGTTACCCCCAGCTGAGCTGGCAAGAAATACTCATTGGCTCTCTTCTGTATGATGTTCTCCATTTCAAGCCGCAGCAGGGTATAAGCCTTGTGTCTTCTATCTTTCTGCTCAGTCCACAGGGGTTCCTGCTGCAGACCGACACGTTACTGAACTCACCACTCATTGGCAATGTATTCGCTCTCAGCTAAATTCAGCTGTCTCTAGATACAAGAAGTTTGCTGATCATCATAGAGATTCTGTATGTGCGATCTCGGTAGGTGAACGTTTTTGGGTCTCTACTCGACACATTCGTCTACGTCAACCCTGTCACAAATTACGGCCTAGGTTTATTGGTCCTTACAAAGTCCTGAAAAGACTGTCTCCTCTTGCCTACAGAGTGGCCTTGCCCAGAACCCTGCGAATACACCCAGTCTTCCACATCTCACTACTCAAGCCTTACATCAAGAATAGATTTACCCGACTCAGAGCTACTCCTCCTCCACTCCTGGTCCATGACAACCCTGAATATGAGGTTTCTAAGATCCCTGACTCCAGATACAGGCGCAGACAACTGCAATATCTTGTACATTGGAAGGGTTACTCTGGGGCAGATCGTTCCAGGGTTCCTGCCCTTGATGTGCATGCTCCATCTTTGGTCTCCAGATTCCATGCTGCTCATCCTTTGAAGCCGACTCTGGTTCCCAGAGGGAACCATTAAGAGGGGGGCTATGTCACGCTGCACCGCTCTAGCTGTTGCTAGGGATGTGGCGTCTACTACCTTGCTTATTGTCAAGGGTTGTGTCGGCTCCTGTTGCGTGCGGCTCCTCTCTGAAGCCAGTTGGGTCTCCCTGTGGCGTGAATCCTGCGCCCATATAAGTAGCTCCTTTTTAATCCATCACTGCCAAAATATAGGTGTTTCCTTGTGTGCTCCTTGGTGTGATAGATTGGTGTTTACTGGATTGCCTTATCGTTTATGAACTCTACCTGCCTGACTACTCTGCTTGCTTAACCCCTCAAGTACTGATTGCCTCACAGTGTATAAACTCTGCCTGCCTGACTACTCTGCTTGCTTAACCCCTAAAGTACCGTATTGTCTCTCAGTCTATGAACTCTGCCTGCCTGACTACGCTGCTTTCTTAACCCCTCAAGTACTGATTGAACTCTGCCTGCCTGACTACTCTGCTTGCTTACCCCTGAAGTACTGGATCACTATTCTGTTGCTGAACATTGCCTGCCTGACCACTCTGCCTGTTTATCCCTTGAACCTTTGGACTGCCTTACTGTTGCCGAACTCTGCCTGCCTGACCATTCTAGTGGTTTACCCTTGGACTGCTATTTTCTCTATCTGTTGCCTTTAAAGGCTATCCTGTTGCTCATCAGTCCTTCAAGTAGTTTTCCCTTTAACCACCTAGCCACTGATTCCCTGCCTGTTGCCGCTAAAGACTACCCTGCCTATTGTAAGTACTGCTTACCTCTTTTGCGAACTTTCTCTGCTCTGGGATATTCCCTTTCATTCCAGCTCGACTCCGGGATAAGAAGACTACAGGCCAAGTTAGGTCTGATAGTGGAATATCACACGAGCATTACAGGACCTACTGATTTGGAGTTTCCATTGATGGCACCCTAGTCTGGCGGGTGGTCAGGATCACGGCTACAGGCTGTAAGGAGGTTGAGTGACGGCCATTGCAGTTAGGGTTATGGCCCCAGGCTCGGTAACTTGGGGGTGCTCTGACTAGTTGGCGACTGGACGAGAACTCCCTAAGATATAAAGTTGCATTGAGCTATCTCCGCCTTTGGTCTGCAGCGGTGGCCCTTGTCCATTTTCTAGAAGGGTTTATATAATTAGTTATCTAGGCCCTGATTGCCGCCACCCGTGTTTGCCTGTCGTTATCAGTTGCCATTGCTGGGCAATTAATAAATACGACCCACGGGTCTTTCACCCACCTACTGTGTTGAGTCTTTATTGACCAAAAGTTATTTATGTTTAGCTGTTAAGCTAAGTTACAGGTAGATTACAAGTTTTGCGCTATAGAGGCTAGTTAACGAACGCAACAAAAAATCAGTTATTTCACCCTCAATAGTGCTGCCATTACGAGTTTTAGAAAAGCTGGTTTGTGCGTGCGATATGGTTGCATTGAGCTCCATTTCCGCACAATAGACATCAATGGGGAGAGCGTGTTAGAAAAAAAACTAACACCTGCGATTGCGGAATGAAAAGCTCCGTAATGCAGCCCTATTGATGTCTATGGGGAAAAAAGTTATGTTTAAACCTAACACCCTAACATAAACCCCACGTCTAAACACCCCTAATCTGCTGCCGCCGACATCATGGACAGCTACATAAACTTATTAACCCCTAATCTGCCGCTCCCGATATCGCTGCCACCAAAATAAATCTATTAACCCCTAATCTGCTGCTCCTGATATCCCCCACTACTATACTAAAGTTATTAACCCCTATTCCCCCGCACCCTAACATCGACCACACTATAATAAAGATATTAACCCCTATTCCGCCGCTCCCCGACATCGCAGTCAGTAAATAAAGTTATTAACCCCTAAACCTCTGGCCTCCCACATCACTACCACTAAATAAACCAATTAACCCCCTAAACCACCAGCCCCCCACATTGCAACAACCTAAATTAAACTATTAACCCCTAAACCTAACCGTAACCCTAAACCTAACCCTAACACCCCCTAACTTTAACATAATTAAAATAGAGCTAAATAAAAGTTACAATTATTAGTTAAATAATACCTATTTAAAACTAAATACATACTTACCTGTAAAATAAGTTAAGTTTGTATTTATTTTAACTAGGTAGACTAGTTAGTAAATAGTTAATAACTATTTACTAGCTAGTCTACCTAGTTAAAATAAATACAAACTTACCTGTGAAATAAAACCTAAGCTGCATTATACTAAAACCTAACATTACAAAAAATAACAAACAAAATTATCCAAAATAATAAAAATTATTCCTATTCTAATACCCATTTAAAAAAAAAAACACCCTAAAATAAAAGAAACCTAATCTATAATACACTACCAATAGCTATTAAAAGGGACTTTTGTAGGGCATTGTCCTAAAGAAATCAGCTCTTTTTCTAAACAAAAATACAAAGACCCACTAACATTACAAACCCCCACCCCCCAATCAATTGGATTTGAACAGCCAATAGGATTTTAGCATCCCTAATTCCTATTGGCTGATTCAAAATTTTCAGCCAATAGGAATGCAATGGTACCCCCAGTATAAAAGTGGTACCTTGCATTTCAATCCTCAGTGTGCGGTGGACGATCGCATGAAGAGGACCTCCCCGTCGGATCAATGGACCTCCACTTTGGACCTCCGCCTTGGACCTTTATGTGAACCTCCGCCTTGGATCTTCGCCTGGACCTCTGTCTCTGTGCATCGACCACTCCCCCTCCGCAGGGATGAAGAAGATGCCGGTCCCACGATGGATGAAGATGGAGCCGCCTGGATGAAGATGGAGCCACCAGGTTGAAGATTGTTCAAGCGGGACTTTAGCAACTGTTAGTACCTAAAGAGTGGTTAATGTTAGGTTTTTTTAAGGTTTTTTGGGTGATTTTTTTTCGATTAGGGGTTAGGCATTTCTTAAAAGAGTTGAATGCCCTTTTAAGGGCAATGCCCATACAAATGCCCTTTTCAGGGCAATGGGTAGATTATTTTTTACTTTATTTTTATTTTGTGGGTTTGGGGGGTGGGGGTTTGTATACTGTTTGTTTTTCTTTTGTAGGAAAAGAGCTGATTTCTTTAGGGCAATGCCCTACAAAAGGCTAGTTTAAGGGCATACAAAAGGCCCTTTAAGGACCCTTGGTAGTTTATTATAGATTAGTTTTTTTTTTATTTTGGGGTGTTTTTTTAATTTTTAAACAGGGTATTAGAATAGAAATAATTTTTATTATTTTTGATAATTTCGTTTGTTATTTTTATGTAATGGTAGTTTTTTTTTATTTTTTGTAATTTTAGTGTTTTTTATTTTTTGTAATATTAGGTTTTAGTGTAAGGCAGCTTAGGTTTTATTTCACAGGTAAGTTTGTATTTATTTTAATTAGGTAGTAGTAGTAGTAGTTAATAACTATTTACTAACTAGTCTACCTAGTTAAAATAAATACATACTTACCTGTGAAATAAAAATAAAACCTAAGCTAGCTACAATATAACTATTAGTTATATTGTAGCTAGCTTAGGTTTTATGTTACAGGTAAGTATGTATTTAGTTTAGTGTTAGAGTTAGGTTTAGGGTTACGGTTAGGGTTACGGTTAGGGTTAGGTTTAGGGGTTAATAGTTTAATTTAGGTTGTTGCGATGTCGGGGCTGGCAGTTTAGGGGTTAATAGGTTTATTTAGTGGTAGTGATGTTGGAGGCCAGAGGTTTAAGGGTTAATAACTTTATTTAGTGGCTGCGATGTCGGGGAGCGGCAGAATAGGGGTTAATATCTTTATTATAGTGCGGCCGATGTTGGGGTGCGGGGGAATAGGTGTTAATAACTTTAGTATAGTGGCAGCGATATCAGGAGCAGCAGATTAGGGGTTAATAGATTTATTTCGGTGGCAGTGATATTGGGAGCGGCAGATTAGGGGGTTAATAAGTTTATGTAGGTGTCCGCGATGTCGGGGGCAGCAGATTAGGGGTGTTTAGATGTGGGGTTTATGTTAGGGTGTTAGTTTTAAACATAACTACTCATAACTACTGCTCTCAGATGGCGGTACGGATCTTGTCGGAATAGGGTGTTACTCAAGCTTTTTAGTCTCACCGCAAAACTCGTAATAGCAGCGCTACGGAAGTCCCATGAAAAACGTCATTTTTTTGAGTGCAGGACTGACGTTGCTTTACATGCTAAAAGGCTTGCGGTACAGCTATACCGACAAGACTCGTAATGGCTGCGTTACTGTTTTAACGCTGAAATTACCATTTTTTTAGCATTAAAACACGAACGCACAACTCATAATCTACCTGTTTTTGAGTTATTTATGTATTTATATGTGATGTCAGTCACTCAAGAAAACTAGGGCATTTAATCCCTTAAGTGCTCTACTGGTAGCTAGCTGAACACAACTCCTAAGTCAATGAAACAGACATGTGTGTAGCCACCATTTACAAGTCAGCAACCTGAGCCTACCTAGGTAGATCAAAGCATATTTGATAAAAGAAGTAAAGTAAAAAGGTCTCTTACAATCTCATGCTGTATCTGAAATGTTTTATCCTATTTATGAGAAAGACAACACATTCCTTTTGATTTTATATCTTACACTCTGGTTCTGTAGACCAGTGATTTTTAACCTTTTTTTTGCCGTGGCACACTTTTTTACATTAAAAAATCCTGTGGCACACCACCATCCCAAAATTTTTAAAAAATCACACATTGTAGCCTAATACAGCATATATATATATACACATACACACAAACACACACATACTGTATGTATTGTGCTGTTATGCCATGCCTCCTACAAACTACCCCGGCACTGGGAGTAAAAAACAAGCAAAGTTTAAAAAATATGTCACACTGTTGTCAGTCTGCCGTGGCACACCTGAGGATCTCTCACGGCACACTAGTGTGCCACGGCACACTGGTCGAAAAACACTGCTGTAGACACTTGACTGCCTGTGATTATTTTCTGTTTTGGTGCTGTTTTGTTACTTGCTACACTTTTGTGATCTTTAATCTACAGTAGTAAATCTAGAAGCAGAGAAGAAGTGGAAACTGAACTCCCCCCGGACCAGCGCCACCAAGAAGAAGAATCCATGTTTTGTGGTCCTGGGGCCGACTAAGGAAGGCAGCGTTCTTACATAGAGGGGAGTATTAGCCTGTTTTGTTTTGATTGAAATTGTACTGTAATATTTTTCACAGCAGTATTTTTTTGCTATTGTTTTTTTTATCTAATCCATGAAAGCTTAATTTTGACTTTTGACTTTTATGTCCTTATTTGTATGTCCCTATAATTATACTTGTATGTATATTTTAAACAAGAAGCTTTTTGTTAATACAAAGATCAGGTCCTCACTTAGGGCCCAATGATCTAAAGCTGCCTGCTAAGGAGAGATGATCTAAGAAGTCTAATCAGTACAGAGAGATTCCTATATTACAATATAAGGTCTCTAAAAATCCAAAAGATTTCTCTCCTTGGTAGCGAGTTTTTGATCATCAAGCCCTTAGAGCTCACTGGAACTTTAAAGGGACAGTATAAACCAATATACATATAACTGCATTTTAAAGACACTCCTATAAAGAAGAATATGCACAGATACTGATCTAAAAATCCAGTATAAAAGCTTTTAAAAACTTACTTAGATGCTCCCAGTTTATCACTGTCAGGGGCAGACTTGGTCGGGGGGCAGGGGGGGAATTTGCCTCTCTGATTCAGTGCAAAATGGTCCGCTGACACACCGCCTTATTAGGATAGCGCTCCTGTGAGTGACAGTACTTGCATACAGTGGCCGTGAGGCTGAGCATCAACTTAAGTCTTACGGTCGCTGTATGTAGTAATAAGAGAGAGACAGACTGACATTCTGACAAGTGCTGGCTGGCTGCTGCTGATTGATCCGGCCAGCCAGGGGTCAGGGGGTGAGATGAATCATGAACAGGGAACATAATATATACAGGCCCCTAATTATCAAAGTCTGGCGGACCTGATCCGACAGTGCGGATCAGGTCTCTATGGAACTAAAAACGGACGTCTCCGTAACTAAAAAAGGTTGCCACCACATATATAAATGAAACAGTCAAAAAGTGTCTCTCCTTTTGACCAATGTACCTTGAGCAATCCAGATAAGGAGTTATTTTGTGGTAGGAGATACAGGCTTACCCCCAAACAAAGCGGCTCTCAATTCAGTTAGGAGAAATTACCGCCGTGGTGGAGTGACATCACCTATATGGGCGCCGGCTTGGGCTTTTTCAATTGAGCTGAAAAAGCCCTGTAAAGGGAGAAACGCGTTGATGTTGGTTGCTATCTCCAAACATTAAAATATTGTTCCACAGCTTACAGTTGCTACTACTGACTGATGCTGTTTGCTATTTGTGAACATTGAATACTTCATCATCTTTTTTGTGCTTACTTATGCACTAATACCACCAGTCTGATCTAAAGTGAAGACACTGAAGTTCGAATCAACTTTACCATCTACATCTACCACTCAGCACTTTCAAAGAGTATCCTGCGTGCTTTTCGGCACTTAATGAGCGGATACACTGGCTTGTGGAAAGAGGCAGCTAGAGTTTGAAGACGATCGCACAAGGACCAATCAGATCGCTTACCCAAGCCGGCACCCATATAGGTGACATCACTCCGCCACGGCGGTAATTTCTCCTAACTGAATTGAGAGCCGCTTTGTTTGGGGGTAAGCCTGTATCTCCTACCACAAAATAACTCCTTATCTGGATTGCTCAAGGTACATTGGCCAAAAGGTGAGACACTTTTTGACTGTTTCATTTATATATATGTGGTGGCAACCTTTTTTAGTTACGGAGACGTCCGTTTTTAATTCCATAGTGTGTTTTTATTGTCAATTTGTCTTGCTGTTTGTACATTAAATTATAGGCAGAGCCTTGATTAGCACCTCAAATAATTTTGTCATCATTTATCACTTAGTTTTTGATGTTCATTTTGTAATTTGGATTTTGCACAGACTATTTGCAAGTGTGAACATTTTATTGTCACGCCACATTATTATCATTATTGGATATTCCCTTTCACACTAAATTTTTTATGTGTTTACACTTTTTTATATAATTTACAATTTACACCCACCTATAAGGTTTTTCACTTCAGTAATAGAACTATAAGTTTACAGTTTCATGCACCTTTAGCTATAGCGCTCCTGTCTACTGATATTCCTATTGACATTTTGTATACCTATGATAGGGACTCCTAGGTGTTTCAGGAGTTTGGTGTTTTTCACCCTGCGCTCATTAACTTTTACCTTTATATGATATAATCTGACCTGCACATATTTTATAATAATAGTGTGTCCTACACAACATCTGATGATATAATCTGACCTGCACGCATATTTATATAATGATAGTGTGTACTACAGTACATCTGATGATGATAATGATATAATCTGACCTACACATATTTATATAATGATAGTGTGTCCTAGTGTACATCTGATGATATAGTCTGACCCCCACATATTTATATAATGACCCTGCATTCAAAGTATATGTGCAGGGTCATTATATAAATATGGGCAGGTCACACCTTATCATCAGATGTACTGTAGGACACACTATATGTGCACTATATGTGCAGGGAGGGTCATTATATAAATATGGGCAGGTCACACCTTATCATCAGATGTACTGTAGGACACACTATATGTGCACTATATGTGCAGGGAGGGTCATTATATAAATATGGGCAGGTCACACCTTATCATCAGATGTACTGTAGGACACACTATATGTGCAGGGAGGGTCATTATATAAATATGTGCAGGTCACACTTTATCAACAGATGTACAGTAGAGCACACACTGAGGCCTATTTATCAAAGGTCTTGCGGACCTGATCCGACAGTGGGGATCAGGTCCGCAAGACCTCGCTGAATGCAGAGAGCAATATGCTCTCCGTATTCAGCATTGCACCAGCAGCTCACAAGTAGATATGTGCGATTCCATTTCGGTTCGATTTGGAAATTCTGAAAATTCGGCAAATTCGGCGATTCGTATCTTTTTCGAATTCGGAAATTCGGGATGGCCATTGGATTACACTAGTATTGTACAGTATGTTAGGTTAACACCTAATATACTGTATAATACTAGTCTAATCCCACCTAACACTTACCGAAATGCCGAATTTCCGAACCGAATCGAATCCAGCCGAATTTCTTCGAATCAGAATGAATCCAAAACGAATCCGAGAATTTTCCGAATTCGAATTAATCCGAACCGAACTTCGAAAAATTCCGAATCGATCCGAACCGAATTTTTTCGCCATGCACATATCTACTCACAAGAGCTGCTGGTGCAACGCCGCCCCCTGCAAATTCGTGGCCAATAGGCCGCCACCAGGGGGGTGTCAATCAACCGGATCGCACTTGATCGGGTTGAATTGTGGCGATTCCTGTCCGCCTGCTCAGAGCAGGCGGACAGGGTTATGGAGCAGCAGTCTTTAGACACGGGCCCACAAGCTCCATACGGAGCTTGATAAATGGGCCTCCATATGTGCAGGGTCATTATACAAATATGTGCGGGACAGACTATATTATCAGGTGTACTGTAGGACACACTATATGTGTAGGGTCATTATACAAATATGTGCGGGACAGACTATATTATCAGGTGTCCTGTAGGACAAACTATATGTGCAGGATCATTATACAAACATGTGCGGGACAGACTATATTTTCAGGTGTACTGTAGGACACACTATATGTGTAGGGTCATTATACAAATATGTGCGGGACAGACTATATTATCAGGTGTCCTGTAGGACAAACTATATGTGCAGGATCGGTCATATCAGAATATATGATGATCATTATATAAATATGTGCACTGCAGGATAAGTATATAATCTAATATAGCAGTCATTCTTTATGCGCCTTATGCACCTTATTTTGTGTGAATTATTTTTACATCTGGTTATGATGCCCCTTACTTGTCTGAAATCAATATAATTTTGCAGCTTGTGTCTTGTCTTATTGGTTTACATAGCACATCACAAAATGATAATGGAAACCAAAAATCTCTATCTTTGACTGGCCTTTTTATCTTAATTAACCTCTTCAGACAGTGGAACACATTTCAAATTTTGTTCTCTTTTTACTCTTTTTATAAAACTGCATTGCATTGGCATGTACAAAGATTCTCTTATAGGTTATCCTAGTGTTATACTTGCCGTTAATTGTGTTAATATTAAATTATTTAATATACAATTATTAAAGGTAGCTTAGTGCATGTGTTTGATACAAAAGTTGTGTTCTGTCCCCAATAGACTTGCGACTATTACATGTTTGTGTGTATGTATGTATGTATGTATGTGTGTCTATATGTGTGTGTGTTGTATAATATGGCCTCTATTTATCAAGCCGTCGACTTTCTTGCATTCTATGGCACCAATACGCTCGCCTAAGTTCGCCTAACATCGCCGCCGCGGACCTGAATACGTTCTCCAAAATTATCAAGAAAGCTGTCAAAAAGCCGCGCACCAAGTACGGTGTGATGAGCAGCAGACTGTTGTTAACTAACAGTCATCGATCTCACTGCTCTTCGGCTTATTCGCAGCTTTCTTGGTACCCTGTCACTAAACATCCACACTATACTATACTGTTTACCCCCTATACCGCTGCTCCTGGAGCCCACCGCAACTAAATAAAGTTATTAACCCCTAAACCGCCACTCCCGGAGCCTACCGCCAACTACATTATACTTATTAACCCCTAAACCACCGCTCCCGGAGCCTACCACCACCTACATTATACATATTAACCCCTAATCTGCCACCCCCTAGAATTCTATCAGCCAATCAGAATTCAAGGGACGCCATCTTGGATGACGTCATTTAAAGGAACCGTCATTCGTCAGGTAGTCGTCGGTCTGGATGAATGCTCCGCGTCGGATGTCTTCAAGATGGAGCCGCTCCTTGTCGGATGGATGAAGATAGAAGATGCCGCCTGGATGAAGACTTCTGCCTGTCTGGAGGACCTCTTCTGCCCGGTTGGATGAAGACTTCACCCGGCTTCGTTGAGGACTTAGGCCCGGTTGGGTGAAGACGTCTCAAGGTAGGGTGATCTTCAAGGGGTTATTGTTAGATTTTATTAAGGGGGTATTTGGTGGGTTTTAGAGTAGGGTTGGGTGTGTGGGTGGTGGGGTTTAATGTTGGGGGGGTATTGTATTTTTTTTTTACAGGTAAAAGAGCTGATTACTTTGGGGAAATGCCCCGCAAAAAGCCCTTTTAAGGGCTATTTGTAATTTAGTATAGGGTAGGGATTTTTATTATTTTGGGGGGCTTTTTTATTTTATTAGGGGGATTAGATTAGGTGTAATTAGTTTAAAAAACTTGTAATTATTTTATTGTTTTCTGTAATTTAGTGTTTTTTTTTGTACTTTAGTAATTTAATTTAATTTAATTGTAGTTAATTGTAGTTAATTTATTTAATTAATTTAATGATAGTGTAGTGTTAGGTGTAATTGTAACTTAGGTTAGGATTTATTTTACAGGTAAATTTGTATTTATTTTAGCTAGGTAGCTATTAAATATTTAATAACTATTTAATAACTATTGTACCTAGTTAAAATAAATACAAAGTTGCCTGTAAAATAAAAATAAATCCTAAGCTAGCTACAATGTAACTATTAGTTATATTATTGCTATCTTAGGGTTTATTTTATAGGCAAGTATTTAGTTTTAAATAGGAATATTTATTTATATTTATTTAAATTACATTTACGTTAGGGGGTGTTAGGGTTAGACTTAGATTTAGTGGTTAATAAATTTAATATAGGGGCGGCGGTGTAGGGGGGGCAGATTAGGGGTTAATAAATATAATGTAGGTAGCGGTAGGCTCCGTGAGCGGCGGTATAGGGGTTAAAAATTTTGTTTAATTGCGACGGGTTCTGGGAGCGGCAGTTTAGGGGTTAAACATTGTATTTAGTTGTTGCAGGATAGGGGTTAATAACTTTATGTAGGTGTCGACGGTATAGGGTGCGGCAGATTAGGGGTTAATATGTATAATGTAGGTGGTGGTGGGCTCCAGGAGCGGTGGTTTAGGGGTTAAACACTTTATTTAGTTACGCGTGGTGTAGGGGGGGCAGATTAGGGGTGTTTAGACTCGGGGTACATGTTAGGGTGTTAGGTGTAGACATTTACCATGGAAATCAATGGGATATCGGGCAGCAGAGAACATGAGCTTTCGCTGCTGTCAGACTCCCATTGATTCCTATGGCATCCGCCGCCTCCAGGACGGCGGATTGAAAACCAGGTACGCTGGTCCGGAAAAGTGCAGAGCGTACCTGGTAGCTCTTTGATAACTTCCAAAAGGAGTCAGATTGTGCTGAACTTGCATTCGGAACATCTGTAGTGACGTAACCATTGATCTGTGTTGGACTGAGTCCGGCGGATCGTATGTTATGTCACTAAATTCTACTTTTGCCGGTATGTAGAGTTTGATAACTACGGCGAACCAGGCTCGCCACAAATACGCTGCGGAATTCCAGCGTATTTGCGGTTGACAGCTTGATAGAGGCCAATGTGTGTGTGTGTGTGTATATATATATATATTGTGACCTGGGATCTTGGAAACACACAGTCCTCAAAGCTGTAAACACCACACAAGGTTGTAGCTTTATAAAATACAGTCTGTTTATTATCAGGTCTGGCAAAAACAGGCAAAATAAACATAAACAAAACAAAAGAGGCTTGCTCCACTGAGCACTTACTAACAAGTACAACTGTCTGCACTAAGTAGCTTTTCACAAAAGTAAAATTGCACAGACCTTTCTAACTTTGTCCTTTAGAGATAATTCCTCTCAGTCTCTCAGGAGAGTGTTTGCAGTTTTTCTTTACTGCTGGCAAATCTACCTCTCCACCCCTGACTGGGGATTTTATTAGCACCTGCTGTTAATTACCACATGCAGGTGAGTAGCTAGCTGAGTCAGACAGAATTCCTGGACTGGACTTTTTGACATAATGTGCTACTTGCAAACTGCGGGGTGGAGCACTGGCCCACCCTACTCTCCAAATACTCCACCCCAGGGACCCAGAAATAAATCACATATTTTCTCTATGTGGCAAACAAACATAACAATTCTCCCTGGGGTTGTCAGACCATACCCCGCACTGCAGCACTTTTGAGGGAATATAGACACCTTCTATTACTATGCCTTGGGTTCTGTCACACATCCTCCCCACCAGCTCAGACCTTGTGGGGTGAGCGACCATGGCCAAAAGCGTATGCATACGTGAAAGGCCATCAGCATTACCCTGCTTACTTCCTGCCCTGTGTTCTACTGAGAAGAGATAGGGTTGCAAACTAAGGAACCAGCGTGTAACTCTACTATTATTATCCTTATTTTGACTCATCCATTTGAGAGGTGCATGATCAGTAACTAGTCTAAATTTTCTGCCCAACAGATAATATTTGAGAGTTTCAACAGCCCATTTAATTGCTAGACACTCCTTTTCAACAATTGAATAGTTCTTTTCTCTAGGTTGAAGTTTCCGGCTCAGGTATAGTATTGGGTGCTCTTCACTTTGAGTTTCCTGGGAAAGCACTGCTCCAAGCCCAACATCAGAAGCATCCGTCTGTAAAACAAACTCCTTTGAAAAATCAGGGGTGACTAACACTGGTTGTCTACAGATGGCTTCCTTGAGATTTTGAAATGCCTGTTCAGCTTCAGAGGACCATTTCACTATTACTGGAGCTTTTGCTTTAGTGAGGTCAGTTAAAGGACCCACTATAGGAGATAAACCTTCTGTAGTAGCCAACAAGCCCAAGAAATGTTCTGACCTGTTTCTTCGTCATAGGTCGTGGCCAATTCCTTATGGCTTCAACTTTAGCAAGTTGTGGCTTTACTATTCCTCTTCCAATGGAATAGCCAAGATACTTGGCCTCCTCCAAGCCAATGGTACATTTACTCGGATTTGCTGTCAGACCGGCATTTCTTATGGAATTAAGGACAGCTTGCACTTTTGGCAAGTGAGACTCCCAATCTTCGCTATGTATGACCACGTCATCTAAGTAAGCTGCAGCATAATGAGCATGTGGCCTTAAGATCCGGTCCATCATTCTTTGAAATGTTGCTGGAGCACCATGTAGGTCAAAAGGTAACACCTTGTATTGGAAGAGCCCATCTGGAGTAGAGAAGGCAGTCTTTTCCTTTGCCCGTCCTGTAAGCAGCACTTGCCAATAACCCTTGGTCAAATCCAATGTGGTAAGGTACCTGGCTCTCCCGAGACTCTCCATAAGTTCATCAACCCTTGGCATGGGGTATGCATCAAACTTGGATATTGCATTCAGCTTCCGGTAATCATTACAAAACCTGATTGTGCCATCAGGCTTTGGTACAAGCACAATTGGGCTACTCCAGTCACTTTGGGATTCTTCAATTACCCCAAGGTCCAGCATTTTCTTTACTTCCAATTTGATTGCTTCCCTCCAGGCTTCAGGTATTCTATATGGCTTTAGATTTATCCTTTTTCCCGGTTCAGTGACAATATCATGCTTTATTATCGTAGTTCTTCCTGGGACTGAGGAGAAAACATCTTTATTTAATCTGATGAAGTCTTTTACCTCCCTCTTCTGGTGGATAGTCAGGGTTTCTGAGATATTGACTACGGGTTCATTCTCCTCCATTGTAGGGAGGTCTGCTGTTTTTATAGCCACAAGTGTTTCTCTTTCTTTCCACGGTTTAAGTAAATTCACATGGTAAATCTGTACCTCCTTTCGCCTCCCAGGCTGTCTTACTTTGTAATTTACTTCCCCCACTCTGTCAATGACTTCATATGGCCCATGCCATGTTGCCAAAAATTTGTTCTCTACAGTGGGAACCAGGACTAGTACTCTGTCTCCTGGATTAAACACACGGACCCTGGCATTTCTATTATAGCTGTTCTGCTGGTGCTGTTGGGCATTTTCCATGTGTTCTCTAACTATGGGCATAATGGCTGTCATCCGATCCTGCATCTGAGTTATATGTTCAATCACACTTCTGTGAGGGGTTGACTCCTGTTCCCAAGTCTCCTTAGCTATGTCTAGCAACCCTCTGGGGTGTCTTCCATACAAAAGTTCAAAGGGCGAAAATCCAGTAGAAGCTTGAGGGACCTCTCGGATGGAAAACATTAAATAAGGCAAAAGGAAATCCCAGTTTTTCCCATCTTTATCAATTACTTTTTTGAGCATAGCCTTTAGTGTTTTATTAAATCGTTCTACCAGACCATCAGTTTGTGGGTGATATACGGATGTTTTCAGATGCTTTATATGAAGAAGATTACACAACTCCTTTGTAATTCTCGACATAAATGGAGTGCCTTGGTCTGTTAATATTTCTTTGGGAATCCCAACACGGCTGAACATTAACATTAACTCCTTAGCAATTGCTTTTGCTGAAGTAGTACGCATGGGTATTGCCTCAGGGTAACGTGTAGCATAGTTTACTATTAACAATATATACTGGTGCCCCCTTGCAGACTTTACAAGAGGACCCACAAAATCCATACCAATGCGTTCAAATGGGACCTCAATTATGGGTAAGGGCACCAAGGGGCTACGGTATGCTGTAAGAGGGGCAGTAGTTAATTGGCATTCAGGACAAGAAGAACAATAGTTTGTGATAGATGCCATTACACCTGGCCAATAAAACCTCCTAAGAATTCTCTCTCTGGTTTTTTCAATCCCCAAGTGCTCCCCAAGTATGTGGCTATGTGCCAGATTTAATACAGTGTGTCGATATGCCTGGGGTACT